>NC_084608.1:30956016-31027840 GCF_033807715.1 Cololabis saira
CACACACTTCTCCTCTTTGTTGGCGTCACAGCTGAACATCAGCAGACGGCTCGGCCTAAATGATCTATTATCATCCGTGGAGCAGCTCCTCCCGTCTGCCTGCATCACGTGTGCAGCTGCTGACCTTCCAGCCTGGTTATTATGACGTCGTCATGGCTGCGAGTGACTCAGCTGGATGGAGACGCTCCCCCGCCGCCTCCTCCGGAGCCTCGTTAGGGAGCGGACGGATCGGCTCACTATAAAGCAACCTAACAGCTTCCCACTCAGCAGGAAAGGCGCGCAGACATCCTTCAGACACACACACGCGTCTGCAGGAACCCAAACACGCTTTGATGACCAGTCTGCAGGTTTTAAAGACCTTTTGACTCCTTCTGTTGTCTGCAGACTTCTCTCTCTCTCTCCAACCCACTTGTTTTACTTTCTTTGCCTCCGTTTTTTTGGTTCACTTTTGACAAAAAGCAGAAAATCTGATTCCTTCACTTTCGCACTTGTGACTATGAAAGTGACAAAAGATTCCAGTTTGAACCAGACGGGGAGTTTGCTGGTGTTTCATGTGGAAACCCCTTTTTCAAGGGTTTTTACAATATTGAATAAAGATAAATACAAAGTTTATGGGTTTTTCTTCAACTGATGAGCTTTTGAACTTTAAAAACAGTTTTTTGCCTTGAAACTATTCATGTTTATGGAAATGAAAGGGCTGAAAAAAACTATTTATGTCACCACAAGTGAAGGAATTTGTTCCATCAGTTCTTCAAACTGAGCATTTATTCTCATGTTAAGAGGCTGGATGTTTCACACAGACATTTAAATGGATATTACACTCTACTAAATCTCTGTTTCTCCCCTGTGTTACAATATAAACATAAAATACATACAAAGACATTTTTGTCATATAATTTCAGGGCATAAAAAGCTGAAAAGTGCAAACTTAAAGCGGAAATATTTACAAAACATGCCACTAAGAGACAACACCCCATAAAGTCGGAAACTCTTGTGTCACCTTCAGAGCGCCGGCAAACGCTCCTAAATTTCGGAAAAAGATGGCAATAAAGAAGGACATAAATCAGTTAAATAAAAAGCCTGAATAAAGCAGGATTACTAACAAAGAGAGGAAAAAAGAAGGAGAGGAAGCTGGACCTTACCGTCCGTTCTGGTGTTTCCAGTTAGTCAGACAGATCTTTGCTAAATAAGCGCAGCAGCAGGAGACCATGTGAATCTGTGGGCGTCGGGGAAACGCTGCCTCACCTCCCCTCCTCTTTCCTTCTCTGTCTGCTCTGCAGAGCTCCCACTTCTGCTTTGCTTGTCTAAGCCCTGCAGGAGACGTGTGTGTGTGTGTGTATGTGTGTGTGTGTGTGTGTGTGTGTGTGCATGAACAATAAACCACTTCCTGTGCTGTGAAACTGAAACAGAGGAAGGGGAGGAGCCAAAGCTGGGACTTCCTTTACGGACGCCCCCCTGACTGCACAACCAGCAAAACCAGTCAAGAAAAGCAAAGTTTTGAGTCAAATGCACTTTTTCAGCCACCCAGCTTCCTCCTGCCACGTCTAATCATCATAAATGTTGCGTTACGGGGCGATGAGTTGGTTAACGGTTCGACTTGTGAGCCGCTGGGTTGTCCCCAGAGTTGGGCAGTAACGAGTTACATTTACTCCGTTACATTTACTTGAGTAAATTTTGGGAAATGTTGTACTTTTAGGAGTAGTTTTGAATCACTATACTTTTTACTTTTACTTGAGTAGATTTGTGAAGAAGAAACTGTTCCTCTTACTCCGCTACATTAGGCTACGTTGAGCTGTTACTTTTCTTTTATCCCTTTTATCCACGTACGCGTCAATCTCATGACATCACTGGGTGATTCTTTGGGGAAAATGTTTGTTTTTGCATGTTTTGTCACATTTACACAGACTCAAACACACACAGAGTTTCTATGAGTTCATGCTTGTTCTAGTTCTGCCTGGTTAAAAAAGAAAAGTACAAAGGCTTGAAATTTTGTGCTACTTGTGCTTAATTTATTTTTTTTCTGTTATTTTATTTATTTTATTATTTATTAAAGTTCTTGAATTTACTTTAAGCTTATTTTAATTTAAGCTATTTTTTACGTTTTATTAATTTTAATAATTTTTTTTATTCTGTTATTATTTTATTTATTTTATACGGAAGAGTATTAGGGCCATGCTGGAGAAAAGATATTCGAGAGGGGAAGATTTTTTTTATTGTGGACTTCGAGAAAAAAGTCGAAATGTCGAGAAAAAAGTTGAAATGTCGAGATTAATGTTGAAATACAGTTTCAAGAAAAAAGTCAAAATGTCGAGATTAATGTTGAAATACAGTTTCAAGAAAAAAGTCAAAATGTCGAGATTAATGTTGAAATACAATTCGAGAAAAAAGTCGAAATTTCGCCATTTTTCTTCAATTTATTTATTGTATTATTTATTAAAGTACTTGATATTAATTTAAGCTATTTTTTATTTTTTATTAATTTTAATTCATTTTATTATTTTATTGATTTAATTTGCCTGAAGATGATTATTTTGTACTTTTGTCTGTTTGAATGGTTGTCTTAAAAAAAAAAAATCAGACGTTACTCAACAGTTACTCAGTAGTTTTTTCAAGTACTTTTTTACTTTTACTCAAGTAATTATTTGGATGACTACTTTTTACTTCTACTTGAGTCATATTATTCTGAAGTAACAGTACTTTTACTTGAGTACAGTTTTTGGCTGCTCTACCCAGCTCTGGTCGTCCCCCTGAAGCAGCAGAAACAAGAACGTGTGTGTGACGCACCTTGTTTCCCTCCGAGTCCACGTCCATGGAGCGAGGTCTGAGCCTGATGGGCTGGTCTTTGAAGATGTCGCCAAAGCCGAACCCTCGGACCTGAAGGGCGGTTTAAAGAGACGCTCTGTCACGTCTGCAGCCGCTGCATTAACATCCACTTATGCTGGTGCCAAAATAGAAATACACAGCTTCTATTTGTCCCCCGCTCAGACCCAAAGCAAACACGGGGCTGCGAGGAACAACGTCCTTCTTGCGATTTAATCTGGCACTAGTGAATTTGACCTGGCGTAAATGCTCCAAGTGTAAACTACAGCGAATAAGGAAAGGTTTTTAAGCCTAGAGGAGTGTGTTTGGGTATGAAGGCCAGCCGGAGACCACCCTTCACCCTCCAGATCCAGATCACCCGGGGCTATTACTGTCAGGGAAACTTGATTTATTAAAGGCTTTAACACTAATCTACACCAGTCCAGTTAATCTGTATTAGAGCCGCAATTTTCTTTCAAATTGGATTGAGCTGAGTAATACTTTATTACGACGGAGTATTAGGGCCAAACAAAGACAAAAAAAATGGAAATTACGAGAATAAAGTCATAATAATATGAGAATAAACTCGTAAAATTACGAGAATAAAGTCATAATATTAAATATATTCTAAATATATAAATAAAACTTCACAAGATGCTCAATATTCCTCATTTTAATTTATTCTCGTAATATTACGACTTTGTTCTCATAAATGACCACTTTATCCTCATAAATTACGACTTTATTCTCGTAATATTACGACTTTATTCTCGTAATGTTACGACTTTATTCTCGTAATATTACGACTTTATTCTCATAATATTACGACTTTATTCTCATAATATTACGACTTTATTCTATTACGACTTTATTCTCGCAAAATTATGACTTTATTCTCGTAATTTTATGACTTTATTCTCATAATATTACGACTTTATTCTATTACGACTTTATTCTCACAACATTATGACTTTATTCTCGTAATTTTACGACTTTATTCTCATTATGACTTTATTCTCGTAATTTCCTTTTTTTTGTCTTAGTTTGGCCCTAATACTCCGTCGTACTTTATCAATCCCAAAAGAGAAATCATATTGTTGCAGCCTAAATGACTTATTAAATATAGACAAGTGAATAATTTGTAATAATAATAATGGTAATAATGCTTAATCATGAGGGGACACACTGGGCAGCAGACTATCGGTCCTAATGGAAGGCCGAGGGAAAGAGGCGAACAAAATTAAACTTTCAGCCCTGCAACTTGTCAAGGAGAGGTAGATTTGCAGCGGTCCTGAATCCTGGTTCTTGCAGAGCAGGGGTGTCAAATGTGCGGCCCGTGGCCGCATGCGGCCCGAGAGAGGTTTTCATGCGGCCCGCGAGAAGTTTCCAACACAAAAAAACGAAATGTTAGTTTACTAAAAAGGAAGGCATAAATAATTGCCATGAATCGCAGCATATCCGATAATATATTTCTTCTACAAATCCATCGCAGTTTCGAGCAGTTTTCGTCATTTTTTTAGTTTTCTAGAATGCATTTGCCGATTTTATTTCTTTGTAGACGGTCGTTTATTTTTATTAACTGACTACTATTATATATTTTCGCAGGAAAAATATCACTGCTAAAAAAGATGATAGAAGATATTTATTCTGAGAATTTCAGTTTTGAATACGAGGATAGTGACAAAGTAAAACAGTTAAAAAAGAAGTGCTGACTTTTTCGGTACACTGGTGTAAATATCCGCGCCAATTTTTAAAAATAAATACACTTAATTGTACTGGAAAAATCTCTAAATCACAAAGAAACACTCTCGGATGTAATAAGAAAGATTTTGCTTTTAATTAAATTTCCTATAAAAAAGCGAAATATAAAAAAAACATACTTGTTTCTGTTTATCTTTGTAAAATGAAGTATCTTACATAATTTGAAAAAAAACGAGAAATTTCAAGAAAAGATCCTGAAGAAATATATTTTACATAATTACAAAACAAAGTGCATATTTCCTTTAAAATTAACTAAACTGATATTGGATTAGATAACAATAGTAAAAAAAAAAGAATTGGGAAAAAAAGAATGTTCGCACCCTTTTTGGTTATTTTGAGCGTGCGGCCCGCGAGAAAAAAATTGGTCAAATCCGGCCCGCCAGCAAAATGAGTTTGACACTCCCCTGTTGCAGAGAAAACGTCGAGACATGTTGGCCACCAACACGTCTCCATGACAGTCTCTCTGGGCTAGTGGCGGACGAGGCTCGTCTCTTTTACAAATGGTGAGACCCATCTGATCAACTTGCTCAATCAGCAACAATATCACATAATAAAGTAAGCTATTCAAGAACGTGTCCTTATGTGAACTATACAGGAGACACCTTTGCAAAAACTCTATAAAGATTTTAAATCGGCTCATGTTTGGTACCTTTTATCATCTAAGCTGGATCTTAAAGCTTTATCAACGACTGAGGATCTTGCTGGGTGATTGTCTTTGACGACAACAATAAAGAGGAACAGGAACAGTTCTCCTGAACTACTCTAGGGTTTCTGGAGTAGTTGGAGTGGACTGGAGTGGTTTCTCATGTATCTAAACGTCCTCTGGTTAAAATAAAATGGCAGGACTATATTTAAAGAAAAAGTGAAAGCACTTAAAAGCCAATAATGGATAATAGTTTTTTTTACTGTAGACACAACCATAAAGCAGATAAATATATGCAGCGTTTATTCACTTCTCAAACTTAACTGTCAAAATGTCTCAGCCGGTAATGTTCGCATATGAAAATATGATGCTTATTTGCTTGAAAATATGACTTTAAATCAAAGACTAAAGTGGCTGTTGTTCATTTTCTGACAGTTAAGTCACTTCAGCTCCGGAGGTGACTGGTTTCTGAATGAATAATGATCGATCCTGCCTCCGTATCTGTGTCTCCGCGGAGGTAAATTCATCACCGAGTGAAGGTGAGTGAAGGAGGATGAAGATTTACAGGATAAAATGTGACTGATTACCTTCTTGGGCTGGATTTCTGACCCTGTTTCTGACCGACTGTCCCCTCCGTCGCTCTCACTGCCGGGGCTGTCCTTACCTACACAAACACACACACAAATTACAAATACACAACACATATAAAACTTTCAAGTGCCAATATAAACGTGAATTGGATGAATTTACCAATTGCTTTCTTATTTAATTAGGGTCCGAGCACCTTCAGTGCGAAGGCCCTATTGTATCTGTAGGAATTTTTTTTCTTTTTTCTTCTGACGAAAGGAGTTCCTTTTTGCCCCCCTAAACGTGCCCAAAAAGTCACCAAATTTTGCACCCAAGTCAGGCCTGGCGAAAAATTTGATATTTAATGGTTTGCATTATTGGGCGTGGCAAAATGGCTCAACAGCGCCCCCTTGAAAACTTTGTGCCTCAAGCCCCACGATACGGTTTGACGTACATGCACGAAAATCGGTACACACCTGTATCATGGCCCAACTTAAAGAAAAGTCTCTTGCCGTCATGCCCGAAACCGAATAGGATGTCGGCCATTTTGAATTAATCGTGTCATTTTGGCGAAATTTATGTCATACCTTCGAGAATCAATTCAGCCCGAACCGTATCGTGAACCCAGATGTGTTATACATCAAAATGTGCGTCTCCATCCTGCGACACCACGCATTACTTTTCTCTTTCAAAAGCCTTACCGTGGCGACGCTAGACGCCAAAAAGCGCGCCCACCCTTCATCTGATTGGTTCGACAGAAAAAACTTTGTGCCTCAAGCCCCATAATACGGTTTGACGTACATGCACGAAAAACGGTACACACCTGTATCATGTCGCAACTAAAAGAAAAGTCTCTTGGCGCCATGGCCGAAACCGAACAGGAAGTCGGCCATTTTGAACATTCTGAATTAATCGCGTAATTTTGGAGCAATATGAGCCATTCCTTCGAGAATCAATTCAGCCCGAACCGTATCGTGAACCCAGGTGTGTTATACATCAAAATGTGCGTCTCCATCCTGCGACAACACGCATTACTTTTCTCTTCCAAAAGTGTTACCATGGCGACGCTAGACGCCAAAAGGCGCGCCCCCCCTTCATCTGATTGGTCCATATTTGATAGTCACCAAAAGGCAGCAAATTTTACATGCAAGCCAGGCCTGGCGATACATTTGATATTTCATGGTTTGCATTAATGGGCGTGGCAAAATGGCTCAACAGCGCCCCCCGGAAAACTTTGTGCCTCAAGCCCCACAATACTGTTGACGTACATGCACGAAAATCGCTACACACCTGTATCATGGGACAACTTAAAGAAAAGTCTCTTGGAGCCATGGCCGAAACCGAACAGGATGTCGGCCATTTTGAATAAATGGTGTCATTTTGGCGAAATTTATGCCATTCCTTCGGCAGTTAATTCAGCCCGAACCGTAACGTGCACCCAGGTGTGTTATACATCAAAATGTGCGTCTCCATCCTGCGACACCACGCATTACTTTTCTCTTTCAAAAGTGTTACCGTGGCGACGCTAGACGCCAAAAGGCGCGCCCCCCCTTCATGTGATTGGTCCATATTTTATAGTTCTCCAAAAGTCACCAAATTTTGCATGCAAGCCAGACTTGGCGATAAATTTGATATTTCATGGTTTGCATTAATGGGCGTGGCCTAACGGCTCAACAGCGCCCCCTAGAATACTTTTATCTGCCATAACTTTTGAATGGTTTGACATAGGAAGTCGTGGGTGGTGTCATGGGACTCTGTAATGAGTCCTTAAGCTTCGTTGGCCTTAATTAGCCCCGCCCCTTCTTCTGATTGGTTGTCCCGATTTTCTGCTATAACTTTGGAATGGTTTGACATAGAGAGTCGTGGATTGTGTCATCAGATTCTTTATGGAGTCCTTGACCTTCGGGGCGGCAGTAGCTCAGGTGGTAGAGCGGGTCGTCCAATGATCCGAAGGTCGGCGGTTCGAATCCCGCTCTGTCCCAGTTTGCTGTCGTAGTGTCCTTGGGCAAGACACCTTACCCACCTTGCCTCGTGTGAATGTGTTTGAATGTGTTTGAATGTGTATGAATGTTGGTGGTGGTCGGAGGGGCCGTTAGGCGCGATATGGCAGCCACGCTTCCGTCAGTCTGCCCCAGGGCAGCTGTGGCTACAGATGTAGCTTACCACCACCAGAGAGAATGTGTATGAATGAATAATGATCTCTGTAAAGCGCTCTGGGTGCCTAGAAGGGCGCTATATAAATCCAAGTCATTATTATTATTATTATTCATTGGCCTGAATTAGCCCCGCCCCTTCTTCTGATTGGTTGTCCCTTTTTTCTGCTATATCTTTTGAATGGTTTGACATAGGAAGTCGTGGGTGGTGTCATTTCTGATATGCTTATGGGGGGCGGTGGCCGTGAGTGGGAGGGCCCGTTCATCGCTGCTTGCAGCTTTAATTTTTCTCGTTTTTCTTCCGATGAAATGAGGGCCTTTTTGCCCCCTAAACGTGCCCCAAAAGTCACCAAATTTTGCACGCAAGCCAGGCCTGGTGAAAAATTTGATATTTAATGGTTTGCATTAATGGCCGTGGCCTAATGGCTCAACAGCGCCCCCTAGAAAACTTCGTGCCTAAAGCCCCACAATACGGTTTGACGTACAAGCACGAAAATCGGTACACATCTGTATCATGTCGCAACTTAAAGGAAAGTCTCTTGGCACCATGACCGAAACCCAACAGGAAGTCGGCCATTTTGAATTAATTGTGTAATTTTGGCGCAATTTATGCCATTTCTTCAGCCGCTTCTTCGCCCGAACCGTAACGTGCACCCAGGTGTGTTATACATCAAAATGTGCGTCTCCATCCCGCGACAATTATTTAATGGTTTGACATAGAGAGTCGTGGATGGTGTCAACGGACTCGGTTTTGAGTCCTTGAACATAATTGGGTAAATTAGCCCCTGAACTCACTGTTGCGGCTCCGGAGATCCTCCTGTGAGGTGGGCGTGTCCGAAGACGTGGGCGTGTCTGTCTCCGCCAGAACCTCTTTGGTGAAATTGGAGGGAAACATTCCAGCTTTCCCGTTAAGAACTCCTTCCCACCAGCCCTCCTCCACCTGAACACACACACACACACACACACACACACACACACACACACACGATACAGGTGAATCACGGTAACATGCTTTTATACAGTTAACACGCGCTCATATTCATAAAAACAGATAATCTTCATCAAAAACATTGAAGGGTGCAGATAAAATAATATTTGAGTGAAACGTTATTTACTACGAATGCTTGTATTTTGTAAAGCTTCTTGATATTCATAATACTTTTAAAGTTTTGGTTACTGCCACCAACATCCTCAGAAAGTCCACGCCACATAAAGTTTGCGAATGTTTCTGGAACCGTGTTTGTTTTTTTATTCTTTGTTATTTCTATTTCTAATATACGGTACGTCTATAACTTAAATAAATCATTTTGATTACAGTACATGGAATTAATTTGCTTGTTACCGTTGTTGCCCGTTGCTTGAACACTATAGACCCATGCTTAAACTAAAGTAACACAACTTGAAACTTTTGTTACCATGTACCCATACCTTAAACCAAAGCGCTGCTTTGCACTCTAGTTGCAATTCTGCAACACTTATGCAACACACTTGGTCCTGCATACTAGACTCTATTTCATACATAAGTCATTTCGTTCACAAATGAAATCTCAGGGTGCCATTTGGAAAACACATGTTTCCAAAACACAAAACAGCACTCTACAGTATATCACATTACCACATCACATGTACAGGGTATTGCAGGGTTCAGTACAGTGGATGATACAGTGTATACAGTGAAGTACTGCAAGAAAAAGAATCAAACTGATGACAATTTGTGGTTGTATTTCTCTAGAATGACTAGAAAACCTTCTGGGGGAGGACGCCAACGCCTGTTCTCACAACAGCAAGAACTTGCCGTTGTGAACCTAGTGAGGGCAGACAATGCCATCCGTCTCCACCAGCTACGACAGAAAATACTCGCTATTCTTTTTTTTTTAGTTCACGTTACTATGTACAACATTGAGTAGGCCTATTTGGTTTGGTTTTTTTGGTTGCTTGAAAATGTGCCTGCTGAATAAACAAAAATAAAAAAACAAAATCAAAGACTGCAGCGTTTTATATAAAGTAGACTAGTGTGTTCTCCCTGATCTGAAAGTGTATGCATATGATACAAGTGTGTGTCATTTTGTCATCAGAGTTACATTTTGACCAAGTATTTTTAGGTTTTGATAGCAGAGTTTAGGCAATGATAGTAGAGTTTCAATTTGACACAGATGTGAATGGTATGTGTAGAGGGATGTGCAATAATGAGTATGCTGCAGTATGTGTAGAGGGAAGTGCAATAATGTTGCTGTAGCAAGGTATTTTTTTTGTAGGGGTGTTTTTTCAGGACATTGAGAGGGGGCATGCAAAGAGCGAGGGGATATGACGATGTGTTTTTGTTTATTGTGATTTTATATGTTTTGTTATATATGTGGTGCCTGGAGTCTCTAGTTTTGTCCAAGACAAATTTCTCTCAAGGGAGACAATAAAGATTATCCTGATCCTTATCCTTATATTTCCCAATGTTGTGTCATGCTTACTTGTGTGTAGAGTTTTGGCACAATGAGCGAAATTTTGCAAAATGTGTTCAAGCAACGGGCAAAAACTGTAACAGCTAAAGGTAGAAAGTATCAGTGCTACAACCTGAAAATTGAAAAAAAAAAAAAACCAGGAGGGTGTAAAAGCCTGAATAATGGACAAGGATACAGCGTTTACAGTCAATATAGGAAATAATCTTCTGTTCTTTTTAATCTTGACTTATCCCCTCAAAACAGCTGTTGACGTTGTTTTCTCTCTGGTTTGATATTGTGGATTTATAATAAAAGAATCCATAAAAAAAAAACAACTAGAAAATAATAACAAGATTAAACAGAAATCCTCACCTCGGCTATGACGTCAATGACGTCTCCGACTTTCAGCTCCAGCTCGTCTTCATGCTGAGGCACGTAGCTGAACGCAGCTTTACATCTGCGTTTACGTATTTGCTCTCCTGTGTTGCACAAACACACACACACAGTTGTAGACATAAATACTTTGAGCGTAGACAGTACTCGAGTTGTAAAAAAAGATTAGGGGTGATGGTGGATTTTATCATATGGGACAGATCATTTGTGCTGATTACAAATAATATAATATATTACAAATAATAGCAGTGACCAAAACACCTGCAGAAATACTGCAGGAATGACATAGCAGCAGTTAAATGCAGCCTTCTGTAAGCTTTAAATATCCACTGGGATTACATCACGTACATCAAAACACAACAATAAAAAACAGTTTTCTGAACTTATCAATATGACTCTGTCCTTCACAGGATAAGTAAAATGGATCACTGCAAAAACTCAAAATCTTAACAAGAATATTTGTCTTATTTCTAGTTAAAATGTCTCATTTTAGTAAAAAAATCTCATTACACTTAAAACAAGACTCATCACTGGAAAAAACAACAATTTTCACCTGTTTCAAGTAGATTTTCACTTAAAATAAGTAGAAAAATCTGCCAGTGGAACAAGATTATTTTGCTTGTAATAAGAAGATAAATCTCGTCCCACTGGCAGATTTTCCTACTTATTTCAAGTGAAAATTTACTTGAAACAGTTGAAAATTGTCATATAAGTTATTTTTTCTGGTGATGATTCTAAATGTTGAAATAGCAGTAAAACCACATTAATTGATGAAATGACATAAGGGATGGAAAGGGAGGATGGCAGTTTTACAGGGGGGATGATTTTGACCGTTTTTATTTCAGGGGGGATGCCATCCCCCCTCACCCCCCCTCAACTCCAGTACAGAGCGTGGACAATGTGACATAATGAGCAGACACATCTAGTTCCCTCGTCAGTGTGTTTGTTGTTGTTTGAGGCCTTTATGGTTGAGTCCTGACACGCCGACCTTTGACCTTCTCATCAGAAGACTAGTCTAAACACTGACGACACCCAACGCCCCCTCAGTTGTTGGCCTTGCCCTCATTAGCCCGCTCATTAATCTTGACCACATGAGCTGCCGGGGGAACACAGGGCACTTCTCTTTTTGTCCAGCAGGGGGAGCTCGAGCTCCGCTTTAACTGGGGCGGTCACGTGACCGTACAGTAACTACAGGAGTCCACACACTTCAGTGGGTGTGTCACACTCAGGTTATGTCTTTATCCGAGTGTTAAGGAGTAGAAATGTCTTCTAAAAGCTTTAAACAGCTGCTTATCGTCTCTTTGTAGTTATTTTTACACAACTTTATTATTGTTTAACCACATTGGCCATCATTTCTATCTGTTTCTGATTCTGTTTTTGCATTTTTATGGCCATTTCATTCTCTTTTGCTGTTTATTTGAACTATTCTTTGAACTATTCTACACTATTCTTACAGTCTAGTATTAAAACTTATGGATTTAGTGGCATTTCAATCTGCACAAGTAATGTTTAAAGCAAAAAATAATTCACTACCGGATAACATTCAGAATTTATTTATTGGGAGGGAAGGGGGTTATAATTTAAGGGGAAACCTAAACTTCAAATCTTTATTTGTGCGTACAACAAAAAGAAGTTTTTGTGTATCAGTTTGTGGAATCAAACTGGAATTATTTGAATTTGGAGTTAAAAGAATGTACAAACATAAAACAATTTAAAAAGAAATATAAAGACATAGTTTATTTGAGGTATAAAAGTGAAGACTGTGTTTTAAGATCAGCAGCTACGTGTGTTTTGTCATGTTGTCTTTGTATGTTTGTATAGATATACGTATTATATTTATATCATAGTTATATTTATATCATAGTTATATTTATATCTTAGTCATTAGTGCCACGGCTGCGCCACGTGGCACTCCTCCTCCATTGAGATGCGCAAGCTCAATGGAGGAGGAGTGCCTCGTGCGCAGCACGAGGCACTCTTACTATTGCTCAGGCTTATTATTAGTGCCACGGCTGCGCCACGTGGCACTCCTCCTCCATTGAGATGCGCAAGCTCAATGGAGGAGGAGTGCCTCGTGCGCAGCACGAGGCACTCATACTATTGCTCAGGCTTATTATTTATTTATTCCATATTCTTCCGTATAAACTTCGGCGCGTAACTAGTCCCGCAGCTTTGAGAAAACGCGAAAAGTAAAAACGTACAAACGTGCGCCTTAATCGGGAATCGATTGGTATGACTTTTATAAGCAATTGGCGTGCACGTTTTTGCGCAACGTGCACAAACGTGCGCTTTTTGCCCCATCCGGAACGCATTGCGTGAACTTTGGGGCCTCACCACTCGCACACCGTTACTCGAAAAATTCTGAACCGATTTAGAAAGTTGTAGACCCTGAATTTAACTACAGTCCTGTGGATTTTCAGAGCGATGGCACAAATAGTTTTTGCACGAAGTGCAAAAACATTTCCAAATTTCCAAACTAATGGGGAGAGCATTTTCCCATGTATTCCTATGGCGCCATTCAAAGCGGATGGGAAAATGTCGAGCAAAAAGACAAAATTCACCTTTTTTCTGAGTCACGTATCTTTCTCATACTTGCACGTAGAAACGTCATTCAAACTTCAAAACGGAGGAAAACTTCTCTTCTCTCTCCAAACCCGAAACTGTTTTTTCCTAAAATGTACACTTTTCAAGATATGAGCCCTCAAGCGAGGACTGGAAATCACTTTTTTTCAAATCTAGAGCACGGGAGTCAGTTTGCTAGAGTGTAGTTACACTGAAAAAAAAACATGATTTCTTATTTTTAACTCGAGGTCACGGCCAAACCGTAAAAGGTAGACAGATAATTTTTGGTCAGAATATAGACATAGGTGTTGTGATTCATAAAATGTGACTTTGACAGGCGTGGTGTGCACAAAATTTTAACGGGCGAGCCAACAGACACGCCAATTCCTGTCTCTTTCTTCATTGACTCCCATGTTAAAAAACATTTTCTTAAAAAAAATCTCATTTTTGTTTTCGAATTGCCGTTACTAACACATTTTAAGGAATATCTGAATAAAATTAAGATTGCCAGAATCTTCCGGGTTCTGTCTCTCTCACGATGTCTTTGTTTTTCTGCTAGGAGCTACAGTTTGATTACAAGGTGAAGTTATTTGAGGCTTGTCAAATCCTAAAAACTAGCTGAGTCATTCCAATACAATATACAGTACCATACTTCCGGGTCATGTGACCCAGAACTGGTCACATGACACAGTCAATGCAGACTTCATAATACTTTACCTTGGATAATGGAGGAATCTGAACCCTGACCTTACATGATCCCCAGTCCTGCTGGGGACAGGTTCATGGGATATATATGTATATTATTATTATTATACATATAAATATTTACATTTGTGTATTATATATGCATATTAGCCCCGCCCCTTCTTGTGATTGGCCGATACGTTTTAGTCCAATATCTTTTGAATGGTTTGACATACAGAGACATGGGTGGTGTCAAATGACTAAGTATGGAGTCCCTGACCCTCATGGGTTCAAATTAGCCCCGCCCCTTCTTCTGATTGGCCGATACGTTATAGTCCAATATCTTTTGAATGGTTTGACATACAGAGACATGGGTGGTGTCAAATGACTAAGTATCGAGTCCCCGACCCTCATTGGTGCAAATTAGCCACGCCCCTTCTTCTGATTGGCCGATACGTTATAGTCCAATATCTTTTGAATGGTTTGACATACAGAGACATTGGTGGTGTCAAATGACTAAGTATCGAGTCCCTGACCCTCATTGGTGCAAATTAGCCCCGCCCCTTCTTCTGATTGGCCGATATGTTAAAGTCCAATATCTTTTGAATGGTTTGACATACAGAGACATGGGTGGTGTCAAATGACTAAGTATGGAGTCCCTGACCCTCATTGGTGCAAATTAGCCCCGCCCCTTCTTCTGATTGGCTGATACGTTAAAGTCCAATATCTTTTGAATGGTTTGACATACAGAGACATGGGTGGTGTCAAATGACTAAGTATCGAGTCCCTGACCCTCATTGGTGCAAATTAGCCCCGCCCCTTCTTCTGATTGGCTGATACGTTAAAGTCTAATATATTTTGAATGGTTTGACATACAGAGACATGGGTGGTGTCAAATGACTAAGTATCGAGTCCCTGACCCTCATTGGTGCAAATTAGCCACGCCCCTTCTTCTGATTGGCCGATACGTTATAGTCCAATATCTTTTGAATGGTTTGACATAGACAGTCATGGGTGGTGTCAAATGACCAAGTATCGAGTCCTTGACCTTCATGGGTGCATCCCGCGATCATCCGGCAGTAGTCCGTGGCACTTCAAAATTTCCCGGGAATTTTGGTCTAGTTTATTTATTTATTCTTCCGTAAAAACTTCGGCGCGTAACTCGTCCCACAGCTTTGACAAAACGCGAAAAGTAAAAACGTAGAAACGTGCGCCTTAATCGGGAATCGATGGGTATGACTTTTATTAGCGATTGGCGTGCACGTTTTTGCGCAACGTGCACAAACGTGCGCTTTTTGCCCCATCCGGAACGCATTGCGTGAAGTTTGGGGCCTCACCACTCGCACACCGTTACTCGAAAAATTCTGAACCGATTTAGAAAGTTGTAGGCCCTGAATTTAACTACAGTCCTGTGGATTTTCAGAACGATGGCACGAATAGTTTTTGCACGAAGTGCAAAAACATTTCCAAATTTCCAAACTAATGGGGAGATTTTCCCATGTATTTGTATGGGGCAGCATTTCACACTTTGGGTGGGAGGAGGTTAAAAAAAAAAAAAAATCACCTTTTTTCTGAGTCACGTATCTTTCTCATACTTGCACGTAGAAACGTCATTCAAACTTCAAAACGGAGGAAAACTTCTCTTCTCTCTCCAAACCCGAAACAGTTTTTTCCTAAAATGTACACTTTTCAAGATATGAGCCCTCAAGCGAGGACTGGAAATCACTTTTTTTCAAATCTAGAGCACGGGAGTCAGTTTGCTAGAGTGTAGTTACACTGAAAAAAAAACATGATTTCTTATTTGTAACTCGAGGTCACGGCCAAACCGTAAAAGGTAGACAGATAATTTTTGGTCAGAATATAGACATAGGTGTTGTGATTTATAAAATGTGACTTTGACAGGCGTGGTGTGCACAAAATTTTAACGGAGGAGCCAACAGACACGCCAGTTCCTGTCTCTCTCTTCATTGACTCCCATGTTAAATGAAGTTTTCTTAAAAAAAATCTCATTTTTGTTTTCGAATTGCCGTTACTAACACATTTTAAGGAATATCTGTATGAAAATAACATTTAGATAATCTGGTAAGTTCTTTGTTTCTCAAAATGTTTTCGTTTTTCTGCTAAGAGCTACGGTTTGAGCGCAAAGTGGAGTGATTTCAGGTTTGTCACAACCAAAAATCCAGCTGAGTCATTCCCGCTCCCTCTGTATCAGGTTCTTGTTGCCCCTAGCAACCAGAGCTCAGCTGTTGACTGATTAGACTGACCCAGAACTGGTCACATGACTCACTCAGTACAGAATTCATAGTATAACCTGGAAAATGGAGAAATCTGAACCCTGACCTTTTAACCTTAGATGAACACACACACACACACACACACACACACACACACACACACACACACACACACACACACACACACACACACACACACACACACACACACACGATAGGTGTTATTATGGGATGTCAGGTGTTTTTATAGGATGTTAGTGTTATTATGGGATGTCAGGTGTTTTTATAGGATGTTAGTGTTATTATGGGATGACAGGTGTTTTTATAGGATGTTAGTGTTATTATGGGATGTCAGGTGTTTTTATAGGATGTTAGTGTTATTATGGGATGGCAGGTGTTTTTATAGGATGTTAGTGTTATTATGGGATGGCAGGTGTTTTTATAGGATGTTAGTGTTATTATGGGATGTTAGTGTTATTATGGGATGGTAGGTGTTTATTATGGGATGGTAGTGTTATTGGTGTTAGCGGTCCCGTTAGCGGTTCTGTTAGCGGTCCTGTTAGCGATCCCGTTAGCGGTCCCGTTAGCGGTCCAGTTAGCGATCCCGTTAGCGGTCCAGTTAGCGACCCCGTTAGCGGTCCCGTTAGCAATCCCGTTAGCGGTTGTTAGCGATCCCGTTAGCGATCCCGTTAGCGGCTTGGTTAGCGATCCCGTTAGCGGCTCGGTTAGCGGTCCCGTTAGCGGTTCAGTTAGCAATTCCGTTAGCGATCCCGTTAGCGGTCCCGTTAGCGGCTCGGTTAGCGGTCCCGTTAGCGGTTCAGTTAGCGATTCCGTTAGCGATCCCGTTAGCGGTCCCGTTAGCGGTCCCTTTAGCGGTCCAGTTTGCGATCCCGTTAGCGGTCCAGTTAGCGACCCCGTTAGCGGTCCCGTTAGCGGTTCCGCTAGCGGTTGTTAGCGATCCCGTTAGCGGTCCCGTTAGCGGTTCAGTTAGCGGTCCAGTTAGCGATCCCGTTAGCGGTCCAGTTAGCGACCCCGTTAGCGGTCCCGTTAGCAATCCCGTTAGCGGTTGTTAGCGATCCCGTTAGCGATCCCGTTAGCGGCTTGGTTAGCGATCCCGTTAGCGGCTCGGTTAGCGGTCCCGTTAGCGGTTCAGTTAGCAATTCCGTTAGCGATCCCGTTAGCGGTCCCGTTAGCGGCTCGGTTAGCGGTCCCGTTAGCGGTTCAGTTAGCGATTCCGTTAGCGATCCCGTTAGCGGTCCCGTTAGCGGTCCCTTTAGCGGTCCAGTTAGCGATCCCGTTAGCGGTCCAGTTAGCGACCCCGTTAGCGGTCCCGTTAGCGGTTCCGCTAGCGGTTGTTAGCGATCCCGTTAGCGGTCCCGTTAGCGGTTCAGTTAGCGATTCCGTTAGCGATCCCGTTAGCGGTCCCGTTAGCGGTCCAGTTAGCGATCCCGTTAGCGGTCCAGTTAGCGACCCCGTTAGCGGTCCCGTTAGCGGTTCCGCTAGCGGTTGTTAGCGATCCCGTTAGCGGTCCCGTTAGCGGTTCAGTTAGCGGTCCAGTTAGCGATCCCGTTAGCGGTCCAGTTAGCGACCCCGTTAGCGGTCCCGTTAGCAATCCCGTTAGCGGTTGTTAGCGATCCCGTTAGCGATCCCGTTAGCGGCTTGGTTAGCGATCCCGTTAGCGGCTCGGTTAGCGGTCCCGTTAGCGGTTCAGTTAGCAATTCCGTTAGCGATCCCGTTAGCGGTCCCGTTAGCGGCTCGGTTAGCGGTCCCGTTAGCGGTTCAGTTAGCGATTCCGTTAGCGATCCCGTTAGCGGTCCCGTTAGCGGTCCCTTTAGCGGTCCAGTTAGCGATCCCGTTAGCGGTCCAGTTAGCGACCCCGTTAGCGGTCCCGTTAGCGGTTCCGCTAGCGGTTGTTAGCGATCCCGTTAGCGGTCCCGTTAGCGGTTCAGTTAGCGATTCCGTTAGCGATCCCGTTAGCGGTCCCGTTAGCGGTCCAGTTAGCGATCCCGTTAGCGGTCCAGTTAGCGACCCCGTTAGCGGTCCCGTTAGCGGTTCCGCTAGCGGTTGTTAGCGATCCCGTTAGCGGTCCCGTTAGCGGTTCTGTTAGCGGTCCTGTTAGCGGTTCCGTTAGCGGTTGTTAGCGGTCCCGTTAGCGATCCCATTAGCGGCTCGGTTAGCAATCCCGTTAGCGGCTCGGTTAGTGGTCCCGTTAGCGGTTCAGTTAGCGATTCCGTTAGCGATCCCGTTAGCGGTACCGTTAACAGTCCAGTTAGCGATCCCGTTAGCGGTCCAGTTAGCGACCCCGTTAGCGGTCCCGTTAGCAATCCCATTAGCGGTCCCGTTAGCGGTTCCGCTAGCGGTTGTTAGCGATCCCGTTAGCGGTTCTGTTAGCGGTTCTGTTAGCGGTCCCGTTAGCGGTTCTGTTAGCGGTTGTTAGCGGTCCCGTTAGCGATCCCATTAGCGGCTCGGTTAGCGGTCCCGTTAGCGATCCCGTTAGCGATCCCGTTAGCGATCCCGTTAGCGATCCCGTTAGCGGTCCCGTTAGCGGTCCCGTTAGCGGTTCCGTTAGCGATCCCATTAGCGGTCCCGTTAGCGGTTCCGTTAGCGGTTCCGTTAGCGGCTCGGTTAGCGATCCCGTTAGCGGCTCGGTTAGCGGTCCCGTTAGCGGTCCCGTTAGCGATCCCGTTAGCGATCCCGTTAGCGGTTCAGTTAGCGGTTCTATATTTTCTGTAATAACTTTTGAATGGTTTGACATAGAGAGTCATGGGTGGTGTCATTGGAATCTGTATCGAGTCCTTGACCTTCATGGGTGCAAATAAGCCCCGCGATCATCCGGCAGTAGTCCGTGGCACTTCACAATTTCCCGGGAATTTTGGTCTAGTTAGTGCCACGGCTGCGCCACGTGGCACGCCTCCTCCATTGAGCTGCGCAAGCTCAATGGAGGAGGAGTGCCTCGTGCGCAGCACGAGGCACTCATACTATTGCTCAGGCTTATTATTATTTATATATTCTTCCGTAAAAACTTTGTCCGGCTACTCCTCCTACAGCTTTGAGAAAACGCGAAAAGTAAAAACGTAGAAACGTGCGCCTTAATCGGGAATCGATGGGTATGACTTTTATTAGCGATTGGCGTGCACGTTTTTGCGCAACGTGCACAAACGTGCGCTTTTTGCCCCATCCGGAACGCATTGCGTGAACTTTGGGGCCTCACCACTCGCACACCGTTACTCGAAAAATTATGAACCGATTTAGAAAGTTGTAGGCCCTGAATTTAACTACAGTCCTGTGGATTTTCAGAACGATAGCACGAATAGTTTTTGCACGAAGTGCAAAAACATTTCCAAATTTCCAAACTAATGGGGAAGATTTTCCCATGCATTTCAATGGCGCCATTATAAGCGGATGGGAAAATGTTGAGAAAAAAAAGACAAAATTCACCTTTTTTCCGAGTCACGTATCTTTCTCATACTTGGACGTAGAAACGTCATTCAAACTTCAAAACGGAGGAAAACTTCTCTTCTCTCTCCAAACCCCGGACTGTTTTTTCCTAAAATGTACACTTTTCAAGATATGAGCCCTCAAGCGAGGACTGGAAATCACTTTTTTTCAAATCTAGAGCACGGGAGTCAGTTTGCTAGAGTGTAGTTACACTGAAAAAAAAACATGATTTCTTATTTGTAACTCGAGGTCACGGCCAAACCGTAAAAGGTAGACAGATAATTTTTGGTCAGAATATAGACATAGGTTTTGTGATTCATAAAATGTGACTTTGACAGGCGTGGTGTGCACAAAATTTTAACGGGGGAGCCAACAGACACGCCAGTTCCTGTCTTGCTCTTCATTGACTCCCATGTTAAATGAAGTTTTCTTAAAAAAAATCTCATTTTTGTTTTCGAATTGCCGTTACTAACACATTTTAAGGAATATCTGTATGAAAATAACATTTAGATAATCTGGTAGGTTCTCCGTTTCTCAAAATGTTTTCGTTTTTCTGCTAAGAGCTACGGTTTGAGCGCAAAGTGGAGTGATTTCAGGTTTGTCACAACCGAAAATCCAGCTGAGTCATTACGCTCCCTCTGTATCAGGTTCTTGTTGCCCCTAGCAACCAGAGCTCAGCTGTACTGATTAGACTGACCCAGAACTGGTCACATGACCCAGTCAGTACAGACTTAATAGTATAACCTGGAAAATGGAGAAATCTGAACCCTGACCTTTTAACCTTAGATGAACACACACACACACACACACACACACACGATAGGTGTTATTATGGGATGTCAGGTGTTTTTATAGGATGTTAGTGTTATTATGGGATGGCAGGTGTTTTTATAGGATGTTAGTGTTATTATGGGATGGCAGGTGTTTTTATAGGATGTTAGTGTTATTATGGGATGTCAGGTGTTTTTATAGGATGTTAGTGTTATTATGGGATGGCAGGTGTTTTTATAGGATGTTAGTGTTATTATGGGATGTCAGGTGTTTTTATAGGATGTTAGTGTTATTATGGGATGTTAGTGTTATTATGGGATGGTAGGTGTTTATTATGGGATGGTAGTGTTATTGGTGTTAGCGGTCCCGTTAGCGGTTCTGTTAGCGGTCCTGTTAGTGGTCCCGTTAGCGGTCCAGTTAGCGATCCCGTTAGCGGTCCAGTTGGCGACCCCGTTAGCGGTCCCGTTAGCAATCCCGTTAGCGGTCCCGCTAGCGGTTGTTAGCGATCCCGTTAGCGGTTCTGTTAGCGGTTCTGTTAGCGGTCCCGTTAGCGGTTCCGTTAGCGGTTGTTAGCGGTCCCGTTAGCGACCCCATTAGCGGCTCGGTTAGCGGTCCCATTAGCGATCCCGTTAGCGATCCCGTTAGCGGTCCCGTTAGCGGTTCCGTTAGCGGTCCCATTAGCGGTCCTGTTAGCGTTTCCGTTAGCGGTTGTTAGCGGCTCGGTTAGCGATTCCGTTAGCGGCTCGGTTAGCGATCCCGTTAGCGATCCTGTTAGCGATCCCGTTAGCGGTCCCGTTAGCGGTTCTGTTAGCGGTCCCGTTTGCGGTTCCGTTAGCGGTTGTTAGCGGTCCCGTTAGCGACCCCATTAGCGGCTCGGTTAGCGGTCCCATTAGCAATCCCGTTAGCGATCCCGTTAGCGGTCCCGTTAGCGGTTCCGTTAGCGGTTGTTAGCGGCTCGGTTAGCGATTCCGTTAGCGGCTCGGTTAGCGATCCCGTTAGCGGTTCCGTTAGCGGTTGTTAGCGGCTCGGTTAGCGATTCCGTTAGCGGCTCGGTTAGCAAACCCGTTAGCAATCCCGTTAGCGGTCCCGTTAGCGGTCCCGTTAGCGGTTCCGTTAGCGATCCCATTAGCGGTCCCATTAGCGGTCCCGTTAGCGGTTGTTAGCGGCTCGGTTAGCGATTCCGTTAGCGGCTCGGTTAGCGGTCCCGTTAGCGGTCCCGTTAGCCATCCCTTTAGCGATCCCGTTAGTGGTTCAGTTAGCGATCCTGTTAGAGGTTCCGTTAGCGGTTCTGTTAGCTATCCCGTTAGCGGTCCCGTTAGCGGTCTTGTTAGCGGTTCTATTAGCCTATTACATATTTTCTGTAATAACTTTTGAATGGTTTGACATAGAGAGTCATGGGTGGTGTCATTGGAATCTGTATCGAGTCCTTGACCTTCATGGGTGCAAATAAGCCCCGCGATCATCCGGCAGTAGTCCGTGGCACTTCAAAATTTCCCGGGAATTTTGTCTAGTTTATTATATATTCTTCCGTAAAAACTTTGTCCGGCTACTCCTCCTACAGCTTTGAGAAAACGCGAAAAGTAAAAACGTAGAAACGTGCGCCTTAATCGGGAATCGATGGGTATGACTTTTATTAGCGATTGGCGTGCACGTTTTTGCGCAACGTGCACAAACGTGCGCTTTTTGCCCCATCCGGAACGCATTGCGTGAACTTTGGGGCCTCACCACTCGCACACCGTTACTCGAAAAATTATGAACCGATTTAGAAAGTTGTAGGCCCTGAATTTAACTACAGTCCTGTGGATTTTCAGAACGATGGCACGAATAGTTTTTGCACGAAGTGCAAAAACATTTCCAAATTTCCAAACTAATGGGGAGATTTTCCCATGTATTTGTATGGGGCAGCATTTCACACTGTGCGTGGGAGGAGGTTAAAAAAAAAAAAAAACACCTTTTTTCTGAGTCACGTATCTTTCTCATACTTGCACGTAGAAACGTCATTCAAACTTCAAAACGGAGGAAAACTTCTCTTCTCTCTCCAAACCCGAAACTGTTTTTTCCTAAAATGTACACTTTTCAAGATATGAGCCCTCAAGCGAGGACTGGAAATCACTTTTTTTCAAATCTAGAGCACGGGAGTCAGTTTGCTAGAGTGTAGTTACACTGAAAAAAAAACATGATTTCTTATTTGTAACTCGAGGTCACGGCCAAACCGTAAAAGGTAGACAGATAATTTTTGGTCAGAATGTAGACATAGATGTTGAGATTCATAAAATGTGACTTTGACAGGCGTGGTGTGCACACAATTTTAACGGGGGGCCCAACAGACACGCCAAATCCTGTCTCGCTCTCCATTGAGTCCCATGTTAAATGAAGTTTTCTTCAAAAAAATCTCATTTTTGTTTTCGAATTGCCGTTACTAACACATTTTAAGGAATATCTGAATGAAAATAAGATTGACAGAATGTTCTGGGTTCTCCGTCTCTCACGATGTTTTCATTTTTCTGCTAAGAGCTACGGTTTGACCGCAAAGTGGAGTGATTTGAGGTTTGTCACAACCGAAAATCTAGCTGTCATTCCCGCTCCCTCTGTATCAGGTTCTTGTTGCCCCTAACAACCAGAGCACAGCTGTGCTGATTAGACTGACCCAGACCTTGTCACATGACACAGTCATTACAGTCTTCATGTAATATAACCTGGATAATGGAGAAATCTGAACCCTGACCTTTTGACCTTACATGATCCCCAGTCCTGCTGGGAACAGGTTCATTGGATATATATGTATATTATTATTATTATACATATAAATATTTACATTTGTATATTATATATACAAATTAGCCCCGCCCCTTCTTGTGATTGGCCGATACGTTATAGTCCAATATCTTTTGAATGGTTTGACATACAGAGTAATGGGTGGTGTCAAATGACTAAGTATCGAGTCCCTGACCCTCATTGGTGCAAATTAGCCCCGCCCCTTCTTCTGATTGGCCGATACGTTATAGTCCAATATCTTTTGAATGGTTTGACATACAGAGACATGGGTGGTGTCAAATGACTAAGTATCGAGTCCCTGACCCTCATTGGTGCAAATTAGCCCCGCCCCTTCTTCTGATTGGCCGATACGTTATAGTCCAATATCTTTTGGATGGTTTGACATACAGAGACATGGGTGGTGTCAAATGACTAAGTATGGAGTCCCTGACCCTCATTGGTGCAAATTAGCCACGCCCCTTCTTCTGATTGGCTGATACGTTAAAGTCCAATATCTTTTGAATGGTTTGACATACAGAGACATGGGTGGTGTCAAATGACTAAGTATCGAGTCCCTGACCCTCATTGGTGCAAATTAGCCACGCCCCTTCTTCTGATTGGCTGATACGTTAAAGTCAAATATCTTTTGAATGGTTTGACATACAGACACATGGGTGGTGTCAAATGACTAAGTATGGAGTCCCTGACCCTCATTGGTGCAAATTAGCCCCGCCCCTTCTTCTGATTGGCTGATACGTTAAAGTCCAATATCTTTTGAATGGTTTGACATACAGAGACATGGGTGGTGTCAAATGACTAAGTATCGAGTCCCTGACCCTCATTGGTGCAAATTAGCCACGCCCCTTCTTCTGATTGGCCGATACGTTATAGTCCAATATCTTTTGAATGGTTTGACATACAGAGACATGGGTGGTGTCAAATGACTAAGTATCGAGTCCCTGACCCTCATTGGTGCAAATTAGCCCCGCCCCTTCTTCTGATTGGCTGATACGTTAAAGTCCAATATCTTTTGAATGGTTTGACATACAGAGACATGGGTGGTGTCAAATGACTAAGTATGGAGTCCCTGACCCTCATTGGTGCAAATTAGCCACGCCCCTTCTTCTGATTGGCTGATACGTTAAAGTCCAATATCTTTTGAATGGTTTGACATAGAGACATGGGTGGTGTCAAATGACAAAGTATCGAGTCCCTGACCCTCATTGGTGCAAATTAGCCCCGCCCCTTCTTCTGATTGGCCGATACGTTATAGTCCAATATCTTTTGAATGGTTTGACATAGAGAGTCATGGGTGGTGTCAAATGACTAAGTATCGAGTCCTTGACCTTCATGGGTGCATCCCGCGATCATCCGGCAGTAGTCCGTGGCACTTCAAAATTTCCCGGGAATTTTGTCTAGTATTATATTATAGTTATATTATTTGTGATTGTTTCATTCCTATTTGTGGTTGTTTTACATTTTTCACAGTATTTCTGTGAGCAAATGTTGCAGACCGTTCGGTTAATTTGCATCTCGTTGTGCCGGTTTTATGGCTGTGTGTAGTCAATGTTGTGACACTTTCTGTGTCTTCAGTGTCTTTTATCCCTATTGCAATTATTTTTTTGTCTCATGTCTTATGACTTTTTTTTTTTTTTGTTACTTTTTATTTTGTCTTTTTCAAGTTACACAAAAAGGAAAGAGAAAAAAAAATAATAATAAAAATAAAAAATGATAGTAACAATCATTACATAACTACCTGGGGGAGATGTAATATTTTGCCATTCTTTTCTTTCCCTTCTTTAAGGGCATGGCTGGGATATGACCTTAAATGTAGACCATTTTTGCCACTTTTGAGCAAAATCCCTTGAAGAAATATACGCCATGGAAAAATTTACTTTTTGTTTTCTCAAACAAAAAGTAAATTTTTCCATGGCGTATATTTCTTCAACAATGTCGAGCCATTGTCTCAGTCCATGACTTTTTTTTTTTACGTCTCTTTTTGGATGTTAGTATTTGTTTAGTTAATGTTTCGCTCCCTTGGCGCAGCGGTATCTGTCTTTAAAGCCATATTGCCTCACTTTGAAGGACTTAGATTCTGCTAGTCAAATGATGCAGACGCTTTAAAGACACACTGTGTCACAAATACCAATCCAGACCGTGTGAAAAAGCTCATGTGTCAGCCCCTGACGTAAGATATGACAAAATTAAAAATAACCACCATAACACCTTCCACAACCCCAACATGTGGAAACACAGTGGCGTGATGTGATTGTAAAACAGCTAAGATGGTATAATGCTGTGTACCTACATCAGAGGTGTCAAAAGTATTCACATTCATTACTCAGGTAGAAGTATAGATACTAGAGTTTAAAAATACTCCTGTAGAAGTTGAAGTATCAACTCAAGTTTTTTACTCAAGTAAAAGTATAAACGTACTGGTTTCAAAACTACTTAAAGTATAAAAGTAAAAGTAATGTAAGGGGGAAAAAGCCATTAAGGACAAAAGCCATTGAAAATGAATGCATCTTAGTATAATGCAAATATATTAAAGAAGCATATATGTGTACTATTGAGCATTAACATGTGTTTCAGAGAGCAGGAGATATGATGACTAGTTGCCTATAAGTATTGTAATGGTGCAAAAAGTCAAACTTCAGAGGCGTGTTATCATTTATCCTAACCTTTATTGGAATGTACATCCAAGTTTAGTTGCAGGAATCTGTGGGAACGGATGTAAGAACAAAACTGGACAAGAACATCTGAAACAACCACAACCAAATTCACTCTATCCGGATGGAGCAATTTAACTGGATAGTTTTATTTTAAAGGCCGAAATGAAATAGAGTAACGAGGCTGTTTTTAAAATGTAAGGAGTAAAAAGTACAGATAATTGCGTGAAAATGTAAGGAGTAAAAGTAAAAATAATTACTCCAGTGAAGTATAGATAACCAAAATTTCTACTTAAGTAAGGTAACCAAGTATTTGTACTTCGTTACTTGACACCTCTGACCTACATCTGGTCCTCAAGGGCCACTAAGGCCCCGTTTACACATAGCCGGGTATTTACAAAAACGGATATTTCCCCCTCTACGTTTTGAAAAATTCCATCGTTTACACGAGATCGTTTTCAAAATCTCTTTGTTTACACAAATCTGCATAAATAGGCTGTTAACGTCATGCCAGCCAATCAGAATCCTGGAAAAAACATCAACAAATGACACGTGTAACTTCCATTTAAGGCTGATTTATGGTTCCGCGTTACCCCAACGCAGAGCCTACGGCGTAGGGTACGCGGCGACGCGCACCGTACGGCACGCACACCGTATGGCGCGCATCTCCGCGTACCCTACGCCGTAAGCTGCGTCGATTTAACGCGGGACCATAATTCAGGCTTTACTTCAAAGACGGAACGAGAGTCTTTCGTTTGGAGTGACAGAGAAGTGGAGTTACTTTTAAGTGTGACTTTAGTATAAAACAGGTAAAATACAAGAAAATATTGACGGTGGCCAAACAAATTGTAAACACAGGTCGCACACATGACGCTGGTGACGTTTCTGTTGCATAATGTGACGTTCTGAAGCCTAAATGTCCGTTTTCCTCTGTTTAGACGCAAACGTGAAAACAGAGTTTTTGAAAATCTCCACTTTGGCCGGAGTTTTCAGAAATGATCGTTTTTGGTGACTTTGAGCTCCGTTTTCGAGTAAACGAACGGCCAAAACTCATGAAAACGCCTCAGTTTTTGCTCCGTGTAAACGGGGCCTAGGATGCATGTTCTGGATGTTTTTGTGCTCCAACACTCATGATTTAACTGAATGAATCATTAACAGACTTGTATGCAGACCTTGATGACAAGCTGACACGGATCCATTCCTTTGAATGAGGTTTGCTGGAGCAGAGAAACATCTCAAACACGCAGGACGGCGGTTCTCGAGGACCAGGCGCGGGGACGCTGGTGCAGAAAGTGTGTTAAAACCTGGTGGATATGTTTTTGTTAACGGGGGTGTGAGCTGGAGGCAGTGAAGCCGTGTGTTTGCCCAGAGCTCCAGCCACAGCCGCTGTGGTTTATCTATCCTGCGGCCTGCCTTGGGGGAGCGGGGGTGGGGGCTGCACGCTATGCGGCCTTGCAGTGACTCGGTCAGCGAGCATGTTTTATCAACAAAACACACGGAGGAAACGAGGCGCAACTGTGGGTGGTTTACTGGACCAAGACGCCGCGGTGCCGGCTGTTTGTGCTTTGGTCTGTTCAGACCAGGAACAATAAAAGGCAACGGACGTGGGAATATGGGAATAGATCAGCACACATGGGGAGCAGAGTTCCTGCAGAGAACGGGGGAGTGATTCAAACTTAATTTGTAATAAAGACTTACTCAGATTGTGGTACGGCTTATGTGTCATTGAGCGTTTACAGTATCTCCCCCTTTCACACATTTCCTTCCTGGCAGTGATGTCAGCGTGTTCCTGGCTCTTTCATTGGCTGCAACCGTCAGCATTAGGGATGGGCGGTATGGACTAAAACATTTATCACGATAATTTCTGGCATTTATCCCGATAACGGTAAAAATGACGATAAAATAAATACCAATTCAACTCCACCTTTGTAACTATAAATCTATCACCACATTCAGTCTTTGGAGCCAAAACACTGCTCTAAAAGAATACTGAATACTACTAAACTACACCAATTAAATTGAATTAATAAAAAACAATTAAATGAGTTACACCTGTACTGCAAAACTGGAATGACTCAGATCTGCCATGTTTGTTACACAAACACGTATCAACGGGAATTTATCTTTCTTTCTTTCTTTCTTTCTTTCTTTCTTTCTTTCTTTCTTTCTTTCTTTCTTTCTTTCTTTCTTTCTTTCTTTCTTTCTTTCTTTCTTTCTTTCTTTCTTTCTTCTGACTCATTTCTTTCTTTCTTTCCTTCCTTCCTTCTTTCTTTCTTTCTGGATCATTTCTTTCTTTCTTTCTTTTTTTCTTTCTTTCTGGATCATTTCTTTCTTTCTTTCTTTTTTTCTTTCTTTCTGGATCATTTCTTTCTTTCTTTCTTTTTTTCTTTCTTTCTGGATCATTTCTTTCTTTCTTTCTTTCTTTCTTTCTTTCTTTCTTTCTTTCTTTCTTTCTTTCTTTTTTTCTTTCTTTCTGGATCATTTCTTTCTTTCTTCCTGGCTCATTTCTTTCTTTCTTTCTTTCTTTCTTTCTTTCTTTCTTTCTTTCTTTCTTTCTTTCTTTCTTTCTTTCTTTCTTTCTTTCTTTCTTTCTGGCTCATTTCTTTCTTTCTTTCTTTCTTTCTTTCTTTCTTTCTTTCTTTCTTTCTTGCTTTCTTTCTTTCTTTCTTTCTTTCTTCCTGGCTCATTTCTTTCTTTCTTTCTTTCTTTCTTTCTTTCTTCCTTCCTTCCTTCCTTCCTTCCTTCCTTCCTTCCTTCCTTCCTTCCTTCCTTCCTTCCTTCCTTCCTTCCTTCCTTCCTTCCTTCCTTCCTTCCTTCCTTCCTTCCTTCCTTCCTTCCTTCCTTCCTTCCTTCACGTACACTGTGTGTGGATTTAACACAGAACCATAAATCATCTTTACACAAAAACATCATCAACAGGAATTTATCATTTTTATCACCAGATGACAAATTCTTACCGTGGGGAATTTTTTTGATGGTTTATTGTGAACGGTAAAATATCACCCATTCCTAGTGCGCATGGTGTGAAACTATCAAACAATTAACATGGTTGAAGTATTAACAAAGTGCTAGTTTTGAAAACTCTCTTCTGTTATCGGACACAGGGTTTGTCATGACACTCAAAAAAAAATCCCGGGTGTTTCATGGCAGCTGTGTGTCTGGTGACAAAATAAATTAGACAAGCTAAAATGATTTGTTTACTGCATGAGCTGTTGCAATTTCTTTTTTTATCACTTTAAATGGATATTGAAAGGCCTATGTGAGTTATTTATGTCTTAGTTACTGTATTTCACAATAATTATTGTGAAATTATTATTTCACTAGTTATTTTACAGTCATATAATTTAGGCAACAGCTCAAAAAACATTTTTAATAACACTAACCCAAATCAATATCGGATCGAATCGAATCGGATTGAATAAAATCCTAATAATCGATTCTGAATCTTAAGAATTAGAATCAAATCGATTCTTGACATTTGCATCGATACCCAGCCAATATATCTGTCGGTAGTCAAGGGTTTATATTATTTCTTACATTAATTTGAAGTGTAATGGTCCCATATAGCAGCTATGAGTTGCACATAAACACTACAGGACTGTCTCAGAAAATTAGAATATTGTGCTAAAGTTCTTTATTTTCTGTAATGCAATTAAAAAAACAAAAATGTCATACATTCTGGATTCATTACAAATCAACTGAAATATTGCAAGCCTTTTATTATTTTAATATTGCTGATTATGGCTTACAGCTTACAATATTCTAATTTTCTGAGGCAGTCCTGTAATAAACCAACGGCCTAGTGTCATGTCGTGCGGCGACCTAAATCTTTCCTCACACTAACAGGATCCTTGCGTGAGCCTGACGATTCACAGATCCGAGCGTGTGAACGTGTGAACGCGTGAACCTCTCAACAGTGCCAGGTACCTTTCTTTCCTGGTCGCACGCTGCCGTCCGACACAGGGCTGGCTCTGCCGTTGGAGAGCTCCGACCTGATCATGCCTGCCTGGCCGCCATCCCTCTTCCCGTCTTTCTTGATTTCCTGGGGAGAGAGGCGGAGGAGGGAAAGTGAGTAAGGTAAGGTAACTTTATTGATACCCCAAGGTAGATTTGTTTGCAGGTAAAAAGTAGAAACTTACAACAAAACCATACAGTAAAGGTACAGTGACACAAGACAACAGACAGGAGAATAATGAAACAAAACATTGACTGACAAACAAAACAAATGCTCCAGATGCAGCAAAAATGGATTGTATTATTCCACTCAGAAAAAGTGCTTTTAGTCAGTCTGCGTTCTCTGTTAAAGCTGCACTAGAATGGAACTCCATCCCTGCAACTATCAGAGACCTGGACACATACAGTTTATTTAGAGCTCATTTAAAGAAATGGTTGATTAATACTCAGCTCTGTCAGCACTAAAACTTAATTGCACCTTTCTGTACTTTACGCTTTACTGAACTTCCCTCGCTGTTTGCTGTCTTGCTACCACTGGTCTGCCCTCATGTACCTGTATGCATGCAGAGCCGGATTAAATAAATGGACTACACTAGGCAGCCTGTGATTTTTGGGCCCCCCTCCATCGATGTTATTTATGAAATCTTAAACTTACCAAAGTTACTAATAAAACTTAATTCACATTTTACATAGCAAAGTCATAGTCAAGTTGGTTCTTTGTATTCCAAAATAAGTCATGTGTTGTATATTAAACAGTCTATCAGACTATTTTTAGATTTTTATTATTTATACGTTATTACAACGCTCTATTAAATGCTATTAAATTATCCTTATCTTATCGATTGTGAGCATTTTGCAGAAAATCTTAATTAAATGTGTTGATTAAATTGAATAGTTAAATAAGAAGTCAAATCTACAAAGACCAATAAAATTTGCAGTAAGACAAAGTGTGCTGTAGTATGTATGTCTGTATGTGTATATGTATGTATGTGTATGCGTATGCAGAGCCGTTTGGGAGATTTGCGAGGCCCTGTGTGAAATAGCAAGAGGGGCCCTCGCGCGTGAGCGTAGCGAGCGGGCGCAAAATTTTTGAGTTTTTCGGGTCGGATCGGGTGTCTATATGCGCAATTTAAACTCTCCAATTAGCAAAATACTGGATACCTTCCCCTGCCTCATCATCATCTGGGCTTGCCTCGACGCGGGGCCCCACGGCTGCTTGAGACCCGGTCGGATCGGTGATTTTTGTAACAAATTTATCAAACGTGCCTTTCAGAGAGGCATTCAACTCTTCCATTTTCTTTAGTTTTTTTCTTTTTTCATCCCCTGATGGAAATTTCCTGAATCTGTCTCGTTCTCTCGACATTGTGTGACAGTTTGTTCCAACTCCACCCGTCTGGATCAGACTAGCTTGTGTCCGCGCTTGGTCTGACGCAGTTGTATTGAACAACACACGCGTCATCATTGCACATATATTTATTGATATGCACAGACTAGTACACATTTAGGTCTGTAATGGAACGTGACTGTTGATATTTATAAGGAAAAAAAATAAAAAATTGGGGAAAAAAAAAAACGGCCCATAGCGCCAGGCCCCTTGGGGCGCCAGGCAATGTTCCCTCTAATTTTTCATGTATCTGGGCGTACACACAAGCTCCCTGAGCAAACTGAGGACGACTGTGAGCAACATCACATATGCACGCTTTATTTTTAAGTATCTCATTACACTTAAAACAAGACTCGTCACTGGAAAAAACAACAATTTTCACCTGTTTCAAGTAAATTTTCACTTGAAATAAGTAGAAAAATCTGCCATTGGGACAAGATTTATCTTCTCATTACAAGCAAAAAAATATTGTTCCACTGGCAGATTTTTCTACTTATTTTAAGTGAAAATCTACTTGAAACAGGTGAAAATTTCGACTTTTTTCTCGAAATTTTGAGAAAAAAAATCGAAATGTTGAGAAAAAAAGTTTTGAGAAAAAAGTCAAAATTTAGAGAAAAAAAGTCAATATGTCCAGAGAAAAGTTGAGATTTTGAGGAAAAAAAAGTCAAAAAGTTGAAATGTTGACAAAATTTTGTTTTAATTGACCATTTTCACTTGTTTCAAGTCAATTTTCACTTGAAATAAGTAGAAAAATCTGCCAGTGGAACAAGATTTTTTTTGCTTGTAATGAGAAGATAAATCTTGTTCCACTGGCAGATTTTCCTACTTATTTCAAGTGAAAATTTACTTGAAACAGGTGAAAATTGTCAAATAAGTTATTTTTCTGGTGTTATTTTTCTGGTGATGACTCTAAATGTTGAAATAGCAGTAAAACCACATTCATTGATGAAATGACATAAGGGATGGAAAGGAGGCATGACAGTTTTACAGGGGGATGATTTGGACCGTTTTTATTTCATGGGGGGATGATTTGGACCGTTTTTATTTCAGGGGGGGGGTGCCATCTCCCCTCATCCCCCATCAACTCCAGTACTGCTGGTAGACACAGCAATGGTATGGATAGCTTTTAGCAGAGGCTTCAGACTTTCTCGTGTCCGAGATCCCCACAGCTCCTTGTATTCCCCAAATCCTTGAATACTTCTCCTCCTCTCGACTCGCGGGACCTCCGTAAACTGATTTATGGTCCCGCGTTACACCAACGCAGAGCCTACGCCGTGAAGTACGCGGCGACGCGCATGTACGTTGCGCGTTGCCGCGTACCCTACGGCGTAGGGCTTGCGTCGATTTAGCGCGGAACCATAAATCAAGCTTTGCGAGTGAACGTCTCACGAGGGGCAGTCGCGTTGCGACGCCACTGTAGCCAAATCGCAAGGAGAGAACAGAGAACTGAGCTCATGAAAAGTCCCAGTACGCCAGAGGCTAATATTGAGAAGTGGGGGTACTCCGTACCGGCCCACTTAGGCTACGTTCACACTGCAGTTCCCAAGTGACCCAAATCCGATTTTTTGCTCATATGTGACTCAGATCTGATTTGTTTATGACAGTGTGAACAGCACAAGTCACATGGAATCTGATCTTTTCAAATCAGATTCAGGTCGCTTCCATATGTGGTTCTAAATCGGATACAGGTCTGATGTTTTGCAATGCGACCTCAGTGTGAACAGCCAGGTCGGAATTAATGCGACTTTGACGTCACACGCAGAGCCCCGAGCCGCGGGGGGGAGACACGGGAGACGGCGGGGGTCGCTCCGCCTCTCCTCCTCCCCTCCCCACCGCTCACCTCTTTATACAACCTCAGATCAGACGAGACAACCGGCTGAATTTAAGCATATTACTAAATAAAGAAGCTAAGGATTCAAATCAGCGAAGCGGTCGTGGTCGCATAACCTGCCCGTTTTACAACGAGCTGGGCCGTGTGTTAGGTGATAAACCCAGCTGAACGCCGGAGAGCAGAGCTGACACTCCGGGGAGCGGAGCTACAGCCCTGCTATAGCGGGACTGTTTTCTTCATCCCGCTCCCGCTACATTTCTGACCATTACCGCCCGCACCCGCAACGTGTGTGTTCCACTCCCGCCCGCGCCCGCAGTGTTTACATCCGCTCCCGCCCGCTCCCGCAAAACTCTGAGAATTCATGCCCGCATAATGATAGAGATGCAAGAGAAACGTCCTTGACAAATCTATCTGATTTAATGTTAACATGATAATTGTGAGCTTGATGGATAATTGGCAGTTCATAGGCACCTGTTGGATGCAAATCCATCATTGTCATCATCACACGCCTCTGCGCATGCGGGTCAGTTCAGGGCCGCGATGCGTTCACACTCGAGTCGGATATAGGACACATTTTAAAAGATAATATGAACAGCCACACAAAAAAATCGGATATGGAGCATTAAGGACTGCAGTGTGAACGTAGCCTTAAAGCACTGCGCTGGATAGACTTTCTTGTGCGCTGAGAATATGCGGGCAGTGCGCGATTGCGCACGCGCGCAGCTTAGAGGGAACATTGGCGCCAGGCCCCGTGCGGTCGCACGGTTCGCACATCCCTTGCGGCGGCCCTGTGCGTATGTATGCGTATATATATATATGTATGTATACTAAATATAGTAATAATGCACATATATATATATATGCCTTAGGTTTTTACCGGCATGTTATCAACCATTAATATGTGTGCAGACACAAAAAAAAAAAAAAAAATTTTTTTTTTTTTTTTTTTTTTTTTTTTTGTCCCTCTGTCTGGGCCCCCCCCCTGTCGGGCCCTAGGCACGTGCCTAGTCTGCCTTTGCGTTAATCCGGCTCTGTATGCATGTCTTGTGGTTTTTGCAATCAGACTGTTTTATGTATTTTATATACTGTGCAATGTGCATGCTTACTATGCCTGAGCTTCTGCTTTGCATATTTAATACCCCTCATTTTTATTGTTTTCCATGTCTTGCATTATGAGCATCCGTGTTGCATGTTTAAACAGTACCTAACATTATTTTAGTTTTTCTTCTTTTCTTTTTATTATTTTTCTGCATGCCTATAAAGGAATTGTAATTTCAATCTTACATTTCTGCTTTGACCCTGTAACATCTGTCCAGGGACTACAGAGGAAAAATAGCCTCTTGGCTAACTCTGGCACATTTACAGCAATGTTTATTAATGTGCATTGTCCCTGTAAAGAAAAAAAAAAAAAAAAAGATTGAATAAGCAATACAATAGATAAATAAATAGAGCTAGATGGAGGATGGGAAATCATGTCCTATTTAGGGCATTAATATCTGAGGGGACAAAACTACTACTACCTTTTGGTTTTGCACAAAGGCATTTAAACCTACGGCCAGAAGGGAGAAGCTGGAATTGGCCGTGTAGTGGATGAGATGTATCATCTAAGATGGATTCAGACAGTCTCTGTAACTGCCATTAAAGAGGCTTTTAAGTTGAGTTGTGGCTCTCCAATTAGCTTCCTGGCCCAGCTCACGATCTGATTAAGCAAGTTTTTATTTTTTAGGGGTAAGTTGCCAAACCAGGAAAGGGAAGCAAAGATGGTGAGGGATAGAAAAAACAGGTTCAGGTGAGAACGTGTAGGTTACAGGGAGGAATCAGAGCAGAAAGAACACATTTAGACGCAGAAACACGCTGCCTCCGAGGCTCCACAGCAGTCTCAGGTAGGGCTGGGGATCGATTCAAATATCAAGAATCGATTCGATTCCGATTCTTAAGATTCAGAATCGATTATCACGCTTTGATTCGATCCGATTCGATCCGATATTGATTTGGGTTACTGTTAATAAAACAGTTTTTTCAGCTGTTGCATGAATTATATGACTGTAGTTATGCAACATATTACTACTAGTATTATATTGAGATTCAACAGCAAGTATTGGCAGCTAATGATGCTGTAAGGACCAATCAGCTCCCAGAATGCTGATAGAACTGCTTTCAGAAACATCATGTGGGTCAGAAATACCAAACAGATCCAGGGAGGAAACAGAGGACGAAAGGAGTTGCTTTTATTTTTTCCACATTTATGAGAATTTGGTTTTTAACATTTATGCAAATGTAACCCCAAGACAGTATATAAAGCAAAGAAATATAGACAATTTATGCAATTATAACTGAAAACATTAATGTTTTCATACCTTTAAACATATTTAAAGGCAAAAACATGGCACCAGTTATTCTCGTGTCCAACAAAATAAACAACAATAACAAAATTTTTGGGCATAAACAAAAAAGTACCAAAAGTTGTAATGTAATGATGAAATTTTTTTTTTTTTTTTTTTTTTTTTTTTTAAATCGATCTTTAGACATATGAATCGATTTTTAGGAATTAATATGAGAATCGATTTAAAATCTGAGAATCAATTTTTTCAACACAGGCCTAATGTGAACTAATGCTTTCTGTTGGTGTCTACATTCTGAATGACCTGGGCGAAATAAATATATTATCATTCATTCATTCATTTAGACGCAGAAACACGCTGCCTCCGAGGCTCCACAGCAGTCTTAGGTGAGAGTTCTGGGGTAGAAGAACCAGCATTAGATCTTCAACACCCATGTGACCTCACTGTTCGTCCTCAAAAGCAAACACAAACACACCGATATGAAACAGCCCCCCCTCCTTTCCCACCTCAGCCTTTCTGTGACTTTCTCTCTTGTAAGGAATCACAAGACGGGATGCATGACCGACCGAGGAGCCCAGAGAACGGCAGTGGCACAAACGCAGCGTGACAGACGACCCGACAAAAGGGAGGACGAGAAGAGCAAACAAACAAACAAACAGCGATACACGCAACCCCTTCACGCGTGGACTTCTGGGAAAAGCAGACGCGCCGGTTCACATCTCCCCACCACATTCATCGTGACACTGTTTCATAAGCCCTGGCCTGTGGCGAGCGCGGCTCGCTGGAGCAGACAGGCCCGGATGCTCTGACTCACGGAGTCCAACCCCTCGCACACACTCCGCTAGAGTCGCCTGGTGTGGCGTTAGAGCCTTAATGAGCCTGGAAGATCCAAAAATATCAGCACGAGAAGATGTTTCCTCGACAACAGGAGATTATTCAAACCGGCGGGCGTTTATCGAGCGAGGACTGGGCTCCAACGAGCTGTTGAGGTCAGTTTGATGTCAAGCAAGATTGTCGGAAATATACAGACTGTGGTCGGCAGTTAAGAGAAAGATATTCAGGTTCTCCATCTCTGCCAGGCCAATTAAAATGTGACATGTGGTGTAGGCAGTACTGGAGTTGAGGGGGGATGAGGGGGGATGATGGCATCCCTGAAATAAAAACAGTCAAAATCATCCCCCCCTGTAAAACTGCCACCCCCCTTTCCATCCCTTATGTCATTTCATCAATGAATGTGGTTTTACTGCTATTTCAACATTTAGAGTCATCACCAGAAAAATAACACCAGAAAAATAACTGTTTCAAGTAAATTTTCACTTGAAATAAGTAGGAAAATCTGCCAGCGGGACAAGATTTATCTTCTCATTACAAGCAAAACAATCTTGTTCCACTGGCAGATTTTTCTACTTATTTTAAGTGAAAATCTACTTGAAACAGGTGAAAATTGTTGTTTTTTCCAGTGATGAGTCTTGTTTTAAGTGTAATGTGATTTTTTTACTAAAATGAGACATTTTAACTAGAAATAAGACAAATATTCTTGTTATTCTCTCCAGTGTTAGCGTTGCTCCATTGGCTACCTGTAAAATTCAGAATCCAATTTAAAATTTTATTACTTGCATATAAAGCCCAAAACGGCTTAGCTCCGCAGTATTTACAAGATTTGATAGTGCCTTATGTTCCTGGCAGAGCTCTCCACTCTCAGAGTGCAGGTTTACTCGTAGTTCCTAGAGTATCTAAATGTAGATTTGGAGGGCGGGCGTTCTGCTATCAGGCACCATTACTATGGAACCAACTTCCAATCTGGGTTAAGGAGGCTGACACCACCTCCACCTTTAAAACTAAACTTAAAACCTTTCTGTTCAGTAAAGCCTATAGTTAGTGTTTAGTAAACCTCTAGCTGGTGTTGGTAAATCTATAGTTAGTGTAAACTCTAGTGTGCTAGAGTCAGTAGTCATAGTTGCAGCTATAGAACAAGACTATAATAGTTAGTCTCAAATATAACTTTGCGGTAGATATGCTGCTATAGGCTTATGCTGCAGGGGGGCACCGACATGATCCGCTGGGCGGTGCCTCTCACCCTTCTTCTCCTCTCCTTTTCCCTTCCTCTCTTCTCCATTACCATTTTTATTTATTATAAATATCTCATAGCTATCATTTTTGTCCATCGTTCCTGTAGTTTCAGCAGCCCCCCTTTTTTCTCTTTTGTGCATGTTTGCAGGCCGGAGCCTCGGGAGCTACGTTCTGGCCTGCGGTCCCGGCAGGCCAGAGTTTGTGATCCATTTTACTTATCCTGTGAAGGACAGAGTCATATTGATAAGTTCAGAAAACTGTTTTTTATTGTAGTGTTTTGATGTATTTGATGTAAGCCCAGTGGATATTTAAAGCTTACAGAAGGCTGCATTTAACTGCTGCTATGTCATTCCTGCAGTATTTCTGCAGGTGTTTTGGTCAGTGCTTTTATTTGTAATATATTATATTATTTGTAATCAGCACAAATGATCTGTCCCCATATGATAAAATCCACCATCCCCCCTGATTTTATTTTACAACTCGAGTACTGGGTGTAGGTCGTCCTCTCTCAGATACTGAACAGAAATTGCCTGTTTTGACAGCAACAGTTACATTTCTTCAAAATAAAATGCTTATAATATTTATGATGTTTTCAGATACAAACCTGGATCCGGCTGTAAGGGATGTGCACGGATCCCGGGCGTTAAACTCCCCGATGGTTTCTGATGCAGGTGAAACTCTTACCTGCTGCTATTTAAGTGATGCTCCAAATATTGCTTATTTGCCTCCGAGGACACATCTTTCCCCGAGTGTTTCAACACTTTTATAGGCGATGACTACATCAGTGTTACCCGGTGGAGACATGAGTCGCCACCACTTCCACGTTTATGGTACAGGGCGACTTTTATAACCAGTATTTATTGCAATCACTGTATCATCTGGTGACAACACGATAAATGTTGTGATTTTCATGCTTTTTGCCGCTTTTTTGCTGCTTTTTAGACTCAAACACATTTTTTATCCAAACACTTATAAAAGGATTGTGACTAATCATACCAGGAATGTTTTGACCACCTCAGCCCTAAATCAGGCTTCTGGCCTCTGTGTGAGAGGAGTATTTGGTGTTTCCTGTAAAACAGAAGGAAGCAAGGCCATTTAAAGGCAAATTAAATGTTGAAATTGCATTAGAATAGAAAATAGTGAGTGTTGCGAAAACATATCAGTGCAGGAAGTATGAACCGAAAGCATAACATGTTTAAGATGAAGTAGAGGAACCAAACCGACTCAAACATAAAGAGGGAACCAAGAAAGATCAAGATTATTGAGAATACTGGTTTTAAAATTTGACGTTGAAGCCTCCGTACATTCAAGCTGTCATACAAGCCAAATAAGCTGCATTTTATTACACTTTTTTTGTGTTTGTTCGTTTTTGGTTCATGAATCCATGATATTTTTATGATTCTGCAACCCCACCCTTTTTCCTTCACTTTAAACCATTAAAACGTACATCCACTAGGGATGGGCGGTATGGACTAAAAAAATGTATCACAATAATTTCTGGCATTTATCCCGATAACGATAAATATAACGATAAAAAAATACCAATTCAACTCCACCTTTGTAACTATAAATCTATTACCACATTCAGTCTTTGGAGCCCCCAAAACACTGCTCTAAAAGATACTAAATACTACTAAACTACACCAATTACATTGAATTGATAAAAACCAATTAAATGAGTTACACCTGTACTGCAAAACTGGAATGTTTGTTACACAAACACGTATCAACGGGAATTTATCCTTCTTTCTTTCTTTCTTTCTTTCTTTCTTTCTTTCTTTCTTTCTTTCTTTCTTTCTTTCTTTCTTTCTTTCTTTCTTTCTTTCTTTCTTTCAAGCTCATTTCTTTCTTTCTTTCTTTCTTTTTCTCTTTCTTCCTTTCTTTCTTTCTTTCTTTCTTTCTTTTTCTCTTTCTTTCTTTCTTTCTGCCTCATTTCTTTCTTTCTTTCTTTCTTTCTTTCTTTCTGCCTCATTTCTTTCTTTCTTTCTTTTTCTCTTTCTTTCTTTCTTTCTTTCTTTTTCTCTTTCTTTCTTTCTTTCTTTCTGCCTCATTTCTTTCTTTCTTTCTTTCTTTCTGGCTCATTTCTTTCTTTCTTTCTTTCTTTCTTTCTTTCAGGCTCATTTCTTCATTTCTTTCTTTCTTTCTTTCTTTCTTTCTTTCTTTCTTTCTTTCTTTCTTTCTTTCTTTTTCTCTTTCTTTCTTTCTTTCTTTCTTTCTTTCCGGCTCATTTCTTTCTTTCTTTCTTTCTTTCTTTCTTTCTTTCTTTCTTTCTTTCTTTCTTTCTTTCTTTCTTTCTTTTTCTCTTTCTTTCTTTCTTTCTTTCTTTCAGGCTCATTTCTTCCTTTCTTTCTTTCTTTTTCTCTTTCTTTCTTTCTTTCTGCCTCATTTCTTTCTTTCTTTCTGCCTCATTTCTTTCTTTCTTTCTTTTTCTCTTTCTTTCTTTCTTTCTTTTTCTCTTTCTTTCTTTCTTTCTTTCTTTCTGCCTCATTTCTTTCTTTCTTTCTTTCTGGCTCATTTCTTTCTTTCTTTCTTTCTTTCTTTCTTTCAGGCTCATTTCTTCATTTCTTTCTTTCTTTCTTTCTTTCTTTCTTTTTCTCTTTCTTTCTTTCTTTCCGGCTCATTTCTTTTTTCTTTCTTTCTTTCTTTCTTTCTTTCTTTCTTTCTTTCTTTCTTTCTTTCTTTCTTTCTTTCTTTCTTTCTTTCTTTCTTTCTTTCTTTCTTTCTTTCTTTCTTTCTTTCTTTCTTTCTTTCTTTCTTCCTTCCTTCCTTCCTTCCTTCCTTCCTTCCTTCCTTCCTTCCTTCCTTCCTTCCTTCCTTCCTTCCTTCCTTCCTTCCTTCCTTCCTTCCTTCCTTCCTTCCTTCCTTCACGTACGTTGTGCGTGGATTTAACTCAGAACCATAAATCAGCTTTACACAAAAACGTCAAATTTTGAATTTATTGTTTTTACCGTGAGATGACAAATTCTTACCGGGGGGAATTTTTTTGACTGTAAATCGTGAACGGTAAAATATCACCCATTCCTAACATCCATGCGTCTGTCTCCTACCCCAGCAGGGACACGCATTCACAAGTGCATCGGCGATCTAATGCGACTAATGAAACCAACCACCACTGCATGCATATTTCACCATGTTATAAATAGAGCAGCTAGGATGCATTAAGTCTGGGATGAGACCTGCTTCGTTACCTAGTCTGGTATCCACTAACTACGCAGTAAACTGAACGACCTTGATTGCAGAAATCCATATTCCCTGAGTGTCAGACTTCCCAGATTGCAGGCTGTCCCTTTAAATGTGCTGCAGCGCAGATGTTGACGGGGATGCACGCCAGCTCTGGGCTGCAATGACAATCTTATACGTTAAGATCAAGAGGAGTGTGCACCATAAACACCTCAGGGATAAATCTGCAGAGCTGGTAGAGGAGACAAAAATTATACTCAAGTAAAAGTACTGTTACTTCAGAATAATATGACTCAAGTAGAAGTAAAAAGTAGTCATCCAAATAATTACTTGAGTAAAAGTAAAAAAGTACTTGGTGAAAAGACTACTCAAGTACTGAGTAACTGTTGAGTAACGTCTGATTTATTTATTTAACACAACCATTCAAACAGAGAAAAGTACAAAATAATCATCTTCAGGCAAATTAAATCAATAAAATAAATTAAAATTAATAAAAAATAGCTTAAATTTAAATAATGTTAAAATAAATCCAAGTACTTTAATAAATGATAAAATAAATAAAATAATAACAGAATAAAAAATAAATTAAGCACAAGTAGCACAAAATTTCAAGCCTTTGTACTTTTCTTTTTTAACCAGGCAGAACTAGAACAAGCCCATGAACCCATAGAAACTCTGTGTGTGTTTGAGTCTGTGTAAATGTGACAAAACGTGCAAAAACAAACATTTTTCCCAAAGAATCACCCAGTGATGTCATGAGATTGACGCGTACGCGGATAAAAGGGATAAAAGAAAAGTAACAGCTCAACGTAGCCTAATGTAGCGGAGTAAGAGTAACAGTTTCTTCTTCACAAATCTACTCCAGTAAAAGTAAAAAGTATAGTGATCCAAAACTACTCCTAAAAGTACAACATTTCCCAAAACTTACTCAAGTAAATGTGACAGAGTAAATGTAACTCGTTACTACCCACCTCTGTATATCTGAGTGACGGTTAGAAGGCAGAGATGTTCGTCTCTTTAGCCACAAAACTCGCTAAAACTCATTAACAAACTGGACCGGACTTTTGTGGTGAGACTGAAATATGATTCATTTACAAAGACTTATAAAGTTGGTGTAACCCACACACTAAAAGTGTATGGTCACTAAGGGGTTAACGCTGCGCGAGTCATTCTTTTTGATCCTCGGCAGCACCCGTTGGAAAGGCAGACCCCGCCCTCCGCTGGTGTGTCTTGTAATTAAGTGTCCAATGCATGTAAACGGGAAGGTGAAATGAGTGCAGGTGAAATTATAAAGGAAAAAAACGATACAAGAGACGATAAAGAGTGCGGGAGGGAGTGCTGCATGGTGCAGTATTGCTGAAAGAATTGGTTAAATTGACAGAAGAACTCCGGTGAGTGATTTAATTGATAAGTGAACACCTTGCGTGGCAGTCGGTTACGACGGCCGTTACTTAGCAAGTTGCTCATATTAGCATCTTATAACGTGGTAGAATGTCGGTTAAAACCAGTCGGAGTATTTTGGAACTTGTTAATTTCGGGATGTTAGTAAAATACTGTGTGTTCATATAATTTCATTTTTGATGTGCTTAAAGAATGAGAACAAGTTAAAAGATGAATGTTCTATTCATGTCTAAAAAAAAGAATGTTAAAAAATGATTTCATGCTGTGATTATTATAAGTTAAAAATGTAAAGTTAAGGTAACAGTTGAACCTAACATTTAATTTTTTATGATTTGAAATGCACTTAAGAAGATTTAAGTAATTTTAATTTTTTTTTTCTGCACAATATGTGCAGACTGGTTTTTTTGAGACCCCCTTCTATTATGAGAGAGAAGACTTCGGATGTGATGGCGAGCCAGACCCACGGACGATGCGTTGGAGGTTCCTGCCAGTAGACTGGCCAGCTGCTGCAGGGATTAACAAGATCACCTTGAACTCAGGATTTCCCAGCTAAGGAAATACCATAACACCTACACTTATACCTACCCGGGTAGTGTACATACATACAAGACACGGAAAAGAACAAGAAACTCTAAAAGAACATTTACCAGTACAAAAAGAACTGGAAAAATCTCAGAAGGGAATTCTTTTTTTTATTTTTATTTTTTTGAGAAAAGAGCTCTATTTTATTTTGGGGTATTTATTCTTTTGTTTTTCAGTCACTGTAAGTGTGATCATATTTTGTTTTGTGTTGCTACAATAAACTTGTCAGTTGTTTACGATACATTATATTCTTTCTTGCTCCTCAGAACCTAGATCTTCATAGCCTATACTTTTTGTCTTGCAAACTTATAAGTACAAGTGCTACATTAGTCTCAGATGATGTGGGAATTTATGAGAAGCTGTGAAGTGCATTTCAAGGACGAGATAATTCAAAGCATTCACATGAAAACTAAAAGAGTTTAAAAGCAGAATAAAGATTAAAGAGCGACAGATATCATTTATAAAAGAATAACACTGATGAAAGGCATCAAATGTACTTGTAGGGATGGGCGGTTTGGACTAAAAAATGTATCATGATAATTTCTGGCATTTATCCCGATAACGATAAAAATGATGATAAAAAAATACCAATTCAACTCCATCTTTGTAACTATAAATCTATCTCGCTCTCAGATCCGCCATGTTTGTTACACAAAAACGTCATCAACGGGAATTTTTCTTTCTTTCTTTCTTTCTTTCTTTCTTTCTTTCTTTCTTTCTTTCTTTCTTTCTTTCTTTCTTTCTTTCTTTCTTTCTTTCTTTCTTTCTTCCAGGCTCATTTCCTTCCTTCCTTCCTTCTTTTTTCCCTTCCTTCCTTCCTTCTTTTTTCCCTTCCTTCCTTCCTTCTTTTTTCCCTTCCTTCCTTCTTCCCTTCCTCTTTTCACCCTTCCTTCCTTCTTTCCTCCTGCTCTCCTTCCTTCTTCCCTTCCTCTTTTCTCCCTTCCTTCCATCTTTTCTTGTTTTCTCCCTTCCTTCCTTCCTTCCTTCCTTCCTTCCTTCCTTCCTTCCTTCCTTCACGTACGTTGTGCGTCGATTTAACACAGAACCATAAATCAGCTTTACACAAAAACGTCATCAACGGGAATTTTTCTTTCTTTCTTTCTTTCTTTCTTTCTTTCTTTCTTTCTTTCTTTCTTTCTTTCAGGCTCATTTCCTTCCTTCCTTCCTTCTTTTTTCCCTTCCTTCCTTCTTTCCTCCTGCTCTCTCCTTCCTTCTTCCCTTCCTCTTTTCTCCCTTCTTTCCTTCCTTTTTCCCTTCCTTCCTTCTTTCCTCCTGCTCTCCTTCCTTCTTCCCTTCCTCTTTTCTCCCTTCCTTCCATCTTTTCTTGTTTTCTCCCTTCCTTCCTTCCTTCCTTCCTTCCTTCCTTCCTTCCTTCCTTCCTTCACGTACGTTGTGCGTCGATTTAATGCAGAACCATAAATCCGCTTTACACAAAAACGTCATCAAGGGGAATTTATCGTTTTTACCGCGAGATGACAAATTCTCACGCACCAACGATCCAGCCCCGGAAAAACTACCCAGAACCCCTGCTGACGGAAACACACCTTAAGAGACGGGAATGAAAGAGCTGGAGGAGAAGGAACTGCATCTGATTGGTTTGGTACGTTCTGTACCAAATGGCTGAATGTCTGGCTGTTTCCTTCAGTTTTCAGACGTAAGAGAACCGATAGTGGATCGGTTCGGACACATAGGGAGAAGAAACTGTGGGCAGTTTGGTGGAAGGATGTAGGCGATGCCGTTGCCAGGAGGAGAGACGGGAAGACCAGAGAGGAGATTTCTGGGTGACGTTAAAGAGTAGTTGGCTGGCAGAGGTGTCAAAAGTATTAACATTCATTACTCAGGTAGAAGTATAGATACTAGAGTTTAAAAATACTCCTGTAGAAGTTGAAGTATCAACTCAAGTTTTTTACTCAAGTAAAAGTATAAAAGTACTGGTTTCAAAACTACTTAAAGTATAAAAGTAAAAGTAATGTAAGGGGGAAAAAGCCATTAAGGACAAAAGTACGGTGGCCGAGACCCGGCATTTAGGGAAAATTAAAGAAACGCTGCAAATAAAAAGAGACGCCGCTGCAAATAAAATAAACGTTGAAAACAAAAACAAACGCCGCTGCAAATAAAAGAACAATGCAAATAAAAGAAACGCTGCAAATAAAAAAAAAAAGACGCAAATAAAAAAGCCACAACGGAAGTGAATTACTGGGGACTATTTTTGCTGATGCACCGGTGTTTTTTACGTGAGAGGAGAAGAAGAAGATGAAGAGGACTTAAGTGAAAAGGTTAGTGTTCAATGTCGCTACATGTAATTTTTAATGTGCAACACCGGTGCATCGCGTATCTCTCCGTTGCCTTGAACAGGCTGTGTGCTGCAAAATGTGCTGCAATTCGGGGGCCGAGTTTCCCGCGCTGTCCTGCGGATGTGACGTCACATGACGCTGCATGCACGTTCTCCCTGTTCTCCCGTGCCGGCTTCACTGTTGGCTGCAGTACCCCCAACGGCCGTCGTGGTGAAGGGTGGCGCTAGAGAGTCTAATTTCTTAAAAGGAGCCTCATGCTCCTGTAAATGCAACGATATATAAAACGATTTAATATATATTAAAAACATTAATAACTAGGTATGAAATATGACCAGGGGCCACATAAAAACTCCTGGCAGGCCGCAAGTGGCCCGCGGGCCGCCAGTTGAATATCCCTCCCTGGTCTAAACTCTAAACAGGTGGTGCTTGTAGTTTTTTACGTACACTACTTCATGCAGAACCAGAGACGGACATCAATCCCACAAATAGCGTGGGACTGCCAGCTCTAAAAAAAAAACATTCAAAAAATACAGACACACGAAAGACTGAAATAGATGGAGACTCATTCAGAAAAGTCCAAAACAGCCGATGTTTTTATGTATTTTCTGAGCCGTAATGGAAAGACTGTGTCTACAAGCTGAATGGCTTCTTGACAAGTGATTAAACATTCATACTTGAGAGTGAAAGGGTGAGTTACACAAGTTTGTTTAAATGATTAATACAGTAAAAAGGAAGCAGACCTTTGTCACTACTTGAGCAGCGTTCCTGCCCGTCTGCAGCTCCCGCTGCAGCAACATGGACGTAACCTTGAGTTAAAAGGAAACCCAGCTGAAAAACGGGGAGGAAGAGCGCGTGATTCATCATATCTGAGCAGGAAGCACCTGCATTATGTACGCCGCTGCGTTTACTCCGTTTGTTTGGTTGATCTGGAGAAGCCTGACAGCAAACATGTGGCTACACTGCTTTAAAATCTAGTCCTCCCGTTGCCCCCCCAACCCCACCCCCGCACCCGACCTCTGACCTTTCCCCTTGCTGAAGATGCGGAGCCGGATGCTGGAGCAGTAAACGGCATCGGTCTTCAAAGCCGTCGTGAAGTGCACCGGAGAGAGAAGTGAGGAAACAGAGCCCTGAGAAGTGCAGCGCTGTTTGACACTGACGCAAAATATGACTTCCCCTGTTTTTACTGGGCACGATCCTCGTTGCACAACGCTGACCACACACTAGTCTAAACCCCCGAGTATCAGACTCATGTTTTCATCGGTCCTCCAGCCTCGTCTGCAGACTAGGGATGGACTAAAAAATGTATCACAATAATTTCTGGCATTTATCCCGATAACGATAAAAATGACAATAAAAAACTTGTAACTATAAATCTATCACCACATTCAGTCTTTGGAGCCCCCAAAACACTGCTGTAAAAGATACTAAATATTACTAAACGTCATCAATGGGAATTTATCTTTCTATCTTTCTATCTATCTATTATCTATCTATCTATCTATCTATCTATCTATCTATCTATCTATCTATCTATCTATCTATCTATCTATCTATCTATCTATCTATCTATCTATCTATCTATCTATCTATCTATCTATCTATCTATCTTTCTTTCTTTCTTTCAGGGTCATTTCTTCCTTCTTTCCCTTCCCTTCCTTCCCTCCCTCCCTCACTTCCTTCCTCCCTCCCTCACTTCCTTCCCTTCCTTCCCTCCCTCCCTCCCTCACTTCCTTCCCTTCCTTCCCTCCCTCCCTCCCTCACTTCCTTCCTCCCTCCCTCACTTCCTTCCCTTCCTCCTTCCTTCCTTCCTTCCTTCCTTCCCCCTTCCTTCCTTCCTTCCCTCCCTTCCTCCTTCCTTCCTTCCTTCCTTCCTTCCTTCCTTCCTTCCTTCCTTCCTTCCCCCTTCCCTCCTCCTTCCTTCCTTCCTTCCTTCCTTCCTTCATTCCTTCCCCCTTCCTTCCCTCCCTTCCTCCTTCCTTCCTTTACACAAAAACGTCATCAACGGGAATGTATCATTTTTACCGCGAGATGACAAATTCTAAAATATCGCCCATTCCTACTGCAGACAGACATTTCTCAGCAGCGTTCAGGAAATTATCGTCTTTTTATTTATTCCCTGTGTCGGCTCCCAGTAGCACATATAAATATAGCAAATACAAACCCTTGGTAGAGTTTCATAATTTACTGTAAAATACATTAATGTATACATTATACATTAAAGTATCTGAGTTTGAGCTGCTGTAACACCCACATCTCCCCTCTGGGGATCAGTAAAGGGTTATATTATCTTATCTAATCCTATATTATCTTAATAATCATAAGAAAAAGCCATTTCTGCCATCTCAACACACTAAGTTATCCATCATGACTGAAAAAATGGATATGGAACTTATAAATCCTATAACGTGTCACTTAAAGATACGTTCATACCATAAATGCATAAATGACTGCACCATTGAACGTTGAGGTTTTTGGGGGCAGCAGAAACCATGTTTGGGCAAACGGGTGGCGTCAGCGAGTGATGACTGAGCTGCTAGTCTCTGAGAATCATCCCTGAACTCGACAGATCTGAGTCAAAAGCTGCACAACCACATTTTGGGTCTCTACGTGAGAAAACCCTGTGATTCATGATTCAGAGGTATTTACTGGTTTAGTATCCTGAGAAAGTATCTAAGAGAGAAGTGTAACTCAGCTGAAGTCTGTAGTTTAACTTTAAACTTTAGAAACATCTGGATACGCCAAATCGTGACGTCACCCAGAGGTTTTCTCGTACTGCCACCAAGAAGCCGACAGGAACAAGCCCACGGCACGTGGATCAAAGTTAGGCGAGTAGAAACTGACGATCCTTTTGGAAAGCTTGGTAGCATGCATTGTTGAACTTGAGTTTAACGCGCTGTAAAACCCTAACCCTGCGTTCACACTGAAAGCGTCACGTGCGTCATAGGCGTCCAGCTGTCATTCATTGTCTATGAAAACGCGCGTCAAGAAGCGGCGTGAGCGGCGGGAGCGGCGTGTCAATTTGAAGTTGAAAAATCTGAACTTTATGCAAATGAGCAGCGGCGACGCCGAGGCGTCGTCCAATCACAGACCGGGATTCCCGAAGCGAGAAGCCTCAATGTACATGTACTTTCGTGTACACACAAACGTACACTCATTCACATGCGTACAGGAGCAGAGCTGTGCACTAACAAACTTATTTTATCAGGAATTAATATATTTCATCCAGCAAAATGACATTTTTGCTGATTTGACTGCCGTTTTTACCTGAACTGATCACGTGAAACACGTAACTAATTGGTGAGGAGCTGGATGATTTTATTTGCTACATTGATCCAACGAAAAATAATTAAAACCCGTGCTTATTAATCACAAAACACAGGTTAAACATCATGACCAAATCAGCTCAAACCCGGTGTGTCAGTATCAGCACAGACAGACTGCAGCTTCGCCTGAATTATGGTTCCGCGTTAAATCGACTGCGTAGCCGACGGCATAAGGTCGCGGTGCGGTGTGCGTCGCCGCGTACCCTACGCCGTCTGTTCTGCGTTGTTGTGACGCGGAACCATAAATCAGCCACCGGGAGCAAGGGCTCGCTGGGTTGATGTTGATCCGCGGACCAAACTTGTTAAGGAGCATCAAACTCACTCTTATCTACACGGAAATAACGCTAAAATATAGAGAAGGCGTCCCAAAGTGTGATCTATGGTGAAATAGGAAACTGAAGATGTGTACGCTGTATGTGTAGGCTGTTCCCACTGTTCCCTCCACTTCTGCAGCGCAGCTTTAGTCCCGCCCACTGCAGCGTTAGCCCCGCCCACTGCAGCGTTAGCCCCACCCACTGCAGCGTTAGCCCCGCCCATTGTAGCTTTAGCCCCGCCCACTGCAGGCGTCAACAGTACATGCAGCTTTCAGTGTGAATGCACCAAGCAGCGAGATGCTGGCGTCAGGAGATTTTTGACGTTTTCAGTGTGAACGCAAGGTAACTTATGTCACGTGACCTCTTAAAGCGCAGGTACGACATCTTTTCCGAAGCCTCTTATGGAGCTATCTCAATATTTTCAAATGCACAGGACGTTCTACAGGTATGCATTGGTTCTTTGTATTCCACATGTATTTCTGATGCACACACACAAATATAACCTCAAAAATTCACACACAAATGCAGCAACGCCCACAGACCACAAGCCGTTTGTAAACGTTTGGAACGTCCTGTGTGTTTGTGACCTTAATGAGGTCAAAAGTGGTATTCTTGCATAAAATACCATGATTTTTATTTTTATTTTTCATAGATAATACATTATATGTGAATGTGAGTAATCTTAGATTCGGACTGTAACCCAGAATGATCAGCAGATTTAAACTTCAGTTCCCTCTCGTATCGTTCCGCCTCCACGGTGGAGTCGTTTAAATGTAGTTGTGTGCAAACGTCAGATTAAAGCACAACTCTCTGGTGGCTCTCCAAAGTCAAAGCCTCACTCCTGAAAATCAGAGCATGTGATACGGATTTGCAGTCTCTGCTTTTCTGATGACCAGAGCTCACGTGACCCGAGCACTTCCCATAAACAGGATATCCTTCACCTCTGTAAGAGCTGCAGTCTGCCCACACATCGGCCACAAATTCCTTTCATCCGAGCTGCATGCTTTCTTGAAAGACGACGAGCTACAACCCCAAACAATAAAAAAAACAACATCCACTTGACCACGTTTGCAAATCTCCATCTTGAGCAGGTTAAATTCCTCACGTTCGACGGTAATCAGAGGAATGTGCTGCCGGATCCAGGTGTTCAGGACAGTAACTTGGCAACCAGATCAAGGCGCTGCGTCTCGGAGACGGTCGGACGGACCTAAACACGCCGTCGGTGGCAGATCTGAATATCTGGCAGAGCGGTGCACGCTGAGATTCCTCCCACGAGACTAATGCGGTTTTAGACATCTGAATAACTTGTTGGCGGAGCCGCTGATGATTACTGATTAAGCCTGTCGCAGAAATATCACACACACAGGAAACCAGCGCCGGAGGCTTTATCCGCCTTAAGACATCTAAAAGAGCAGCTGTTTCGCTGAATTGCTCAAGCGATTACATTAAAGTTGTCCACAGTTGTAAGTGTTTTAATCCCAGTTGACGCATCGGCCCTCCGGAAGGAGGAAACAAACACACCTCCTTGTGACAGTGATGAACCTGGGCAGTTATCCATCAGGGACTGCGTTTACATGCAGTCAATAACCCTTTTAAAACCCGAATATTGTCAATAACCCGAATTTTCACGGCCATGTAAAGACCAATAACCCCTTTGAATAACCCGAATTTGCTCTTATTTGGGTTTTAAAAACCCGAATATAACTAGGGCTGGGGATCGATTCAAATGTCAAGAATCGATTCGATTCCGATTCTTAAGATTCAGAATCGATTATCAAGATTTGATTCGATTCCGATATTGATTTGAGTTAGTGTTATTAAAACTGTTTTTTGAGTTGTTGCATGAATTATATGACTTTAGTTATGCAAAATATTACTACTAGTATTATATTGAGATTCAACAGCAAGTATTGCAGCTAATGATGCTGTAAGGACCAATCAGCTCCCAGAATGCTGATAGAACTGCTTTCAGAAACATCATGTGGGTCAGAATTACCAAACAGATCCAGGGAGGAAACAGAGACGGATGAAATCGGTTTTATTTTTTCCCACATTCCGTTTTTATTTGTTCCATTTTTGGTCTATTTTGGCTTTTAATTTTTGAGAATTTGGTTTTTAGCATTTTTTGCAAATGTAACTCCAAGACAGTATATAAAGTAATGAAATATAGACAATTCATGCAATTAGAACTGAACACTCTAATGTTTTCATACCTTTAAACATATTTAAAGGCAAAAACGTGGCACCAGTTATTCTCGTGTCCAACAAAACATTCCTTTTTTGGGGATAAACAAAAAAATAACCAAAAGTTGTAATGTAATGATAAAAAAAAATAAATGCATAAATAAATAAAATAAAATAAAAATAACCCCCCCCCCCCCAAATAAAAAATAAAAAAAATTGATCTTTAGACATAAGAATCGATTTTTAGGAATTAATATGAGAATCGATTTTGAATTGGGAAATCGATTTTTTCAACACAGGCCTAAATATGACCCTTGGGTTACTCCTTTTAAAACCCGAATATTCGGTCATGTAAACGCCAAACGGAATATCCCCATCAAAAGGAACAGGAATGTGTTTTCTGCACATGCTGTTCACAAAGAATCCTGGTCTTTTGAGTCCAGGAAGTTCTTATAAACATGGAGAAACACAAGACCAGGAGGAGACTAATTACTTCATAAATGTAATGAAGGATATGAACATTTCTGCATTTGTAGACGCTAGAGAGTACCGGGATAGCCAGATTTACAAGAAAGTGAGCGAAAAGTTGCGCAAAGCAGCATTTGTTTTGAATTTGGATACAGGAAGAAGAAGTGGAAATGACGGGAATTGCGTCATGGCGTTCTCCATGCGTCGCTGGTTTGATCCAGATATCCCAAATGATTAATTACCATGTAAACGGAATATTCAGAATGTTTCAATAACCGGAATATTAGCAATAACCCGAATTTTGACTGCATGTAAACGTAGTCTCTGTTGTCAGACCTAACAATGCTGCTTGGAGGCCATCACTTCCTGTCACCTTCTCAACCTGTGTGGCCGCAAACCCCCGCTCCCTACACACACACACACACACACACACACACACACACACACACACACACACACAGTCGTCAGCATTGCAAAGCGTAATGTCACTGATTCCCATAACTGCAGTCTTGTGACAGGCCGGTCTGGTATTGCTGCATTACTCACAGCCTCCCTCTGTCTCTTTCTCACTCACACACACACACACACACACACACACACACACACACACACACACACACACACACACACACACACACACACACACACACACACACTCATCACATCCACATAAAGGCTTCCCAGCCCCATTGTCTGCTGAGCGGTGACGTTCAGTCAGCACAAATGCAGCCCGGCTGCACAGCCCGCAGCCTGACAATGGACGGACTTCTTTAACGTTGTCAGAATGTGTCCTGTTGCCGACGGCTTGCGGCACTCGTCTACTTCCTCTAACAACACAGGGGGAAGAGATACAGTATACTTCCCTCCGCCCGTCACCACACACTCGCTTTTTATTCCTGGGGTCACTTTTGTGTGTGAGACTATTTCTACAACCCGGCCGGCCCGGAGGCCGCCGGCAGGCCGAGCAAAGGGAAGAGAGAAAAACCATTGGCGAGAAACCGGGCCCTCACCGCTCTTCTACTCTTCTACTCTTCTACTCTTCTATTTTCTTGATTCAGTACTGAAATGGGATCAAATATTTTAGGATAATCTGCTGGAACTCATTTCGGCTTCTGCAGTTAGACATGAAGCCGGAAGTTGGTATTCCTGTTTTTGGGAATTCACTTATTTACAGGTCTTTTAAGTTTCTGCTAGGTTGCCATTAGTGATGCACCGAAATGAAAATTTGTGGCCGAAACCGAAACCGAAAATAATAATAAACACTTGGCCGAATACGGAACAATACTGAACATGGTTCTTCGCAGTTTTTCATTTATTTTGCCAATTTTTTCACCATTGCATAAATCAAATAAATTTGATTTAGGCATGCTTTTCGAAGAAAAAAATCTTTTACAAAATTACAAGGTAGAAAATATTTATTGAACATAAAAAAACTGAACATTTTTTAATTTCCCAGCATTATGTTGTTTTGGTTCCACCTCCTGGTGAATGTTAGCTAAAATTCTTATGTGGTTACTTTTTGGTTGGCCAACGATTTATGTTTGTGGTGCGCAACCGTTACGGGAGCGGCCAGTCTATTTCCATATTACAACGCCGTTATTAATTTTTTTTTTCTCACTTATTCCACTGAACACCGAAAGTGTATTTTTGCCATTTTCGGCCGAACAATTTCGGTTACCGAACAATCGGTGCATCACTAGTTGCCGTTTGGACTTTTACTAGGTGAAACCAAAACCTTAGTTCTTTTATTTTGAGCCATGTTGATGTAGATTTGATTAGATTCCTGCAACATGACCAAAGCCACTTTTACCATTTCAAAATTGACTCGTGACTGCAAGATTTCCAGGATTTCCAGGCGCTAAATCCTCACCCTTCCACCGCCGTGCGTGACAGTGGGCGTGAGGCGTTTCTATGGCGCTCATCGGGCCCATAACTACTTCACAGTCAAGAAACATGTTCTTGACTTCAATTCTTAAAACTAGCAAAACAGTCTAAAAGAGTCTTCTGATTTTCTTAAAGGGGACCTACTGTATTATGAAAAACAGGTTTTTTCTTGCTTTAACATATATAAAGTAGTCTCCCCTCAGCCTGCCAACTCAGAGAAGGAGGAAAGCAACCAAATTCTGCAGTGTCTGTACAGCCGCTCGGATGAGCCGTCCAGTGTCATGTGGATGTGGATCTACGAGCCGTTCAGATTCTGCTTCCGTCGTTACGTAACGACTGGCGCAATTTGCATCGATTGGCCTCCGTTGTGTGAAATCACACCCACAACTAACTCCGCCGGCCGGAGCTTCCGCCATTTTTTCGTAGCGGTGTATCGCGTCATTCAGGCAGCCAATCAGCACAGTCATTATCATAGCCCCGCCCACTCAGAATCCTGCATAGATAATGAGGTTAGAGAATGGGATGCTAAAGACATGGCTCAGAGGCTGAATTTCTAATCTATTTAGCAAAAACAATCAAAAGCTTGTTTTTAAGACATTCAAGGCCTGTTTAAAATAGATATTAGATGCCACAATAGGACCCCTTTAAAACAAGGCTTTTTTTTAACCATCATTGAAATGAGTTTTTGCCATGTGAGACGTTGTTCTGCAGTTTATTCAGATGGAGTTTGGTGAATCTCAGTCGTGCATTAATGACAGAAGAAGTTTCCTCCTGGCAACGCCTCCAAATAAATGTCGTCTTCTAACTGTTATCAGATTGTGGATATTTCTCAACATAAAATGTTGAAATCCACATTGTTTGCAGACTGTGTAATAGCCCTCTCCACATTAATATCCACCAACAACTGTCTCTCTAAGAACTTTCCTTATGTCTTTCCCTCTTGGTATTGTGTTCACACACACACAGCCTGCACACCTGCTGATGATTAATTGTTTAAATCAGGGGTGTCAAATGTGCGGCCCGAGAGAGGTTTTCATGCGGAAGTTTCCAACGCAAAAAAACTAAATGTTAATTTACTAAAAAGGAATGCATAAATAATTGCCATGAATCGCAGCATATCCGATAATATATTTCTTCTACAAATCCATTGTTATTCCACAAATTTTCGCAGGGTAAAAAATATCAGTGCTAAAAAAGATGATAGAAGATATTTATTTGGAGAATTTCAGTTTTGAATACGAGGATAGTGACAAAGTAAAACGGTTAAAAAAGAAGTGCTGACTTTTTCGGCACACTGGCGTAAATATCCGCCCCAATTTTTAAAAATAAATACACTTAATTGTACTGGAAAAATCTCTAAATCACAAAGAAACACTATCGGATGTAATAAGAAAGATTTAGCTTTTAATTAAATTTCCTATAAAAAAAGCGAAATATAAAAAAACATACTTGTTTCTGTTTATCTTTGTAAAATGATATTAAAAGTATCTTACATAATTTGAAAAAAAACGAGAAATTTCAAGAAAAGATCGTGAAAAAATATATTTTACATAATTAGAGTGTAAACAAAGTGCATATTTCCTTTAAAATTAACTAAACTGATATTGGATTAGATAACAATAGTAAACACCCCTGGTTTAGAGACTGAAGATCAGCAGCATCTTACAACAACTTACTCTGTTAAATCCTATGTATACAGTCGAGGGCATACTTAGTATTGCCCATTTGTTCTCTCTTTTAGATTTTGTTAGATAACTAATTTCACACTGCAATGAACTATTCAGCAAATCGATGTTCATCTGAGACAGCTACTAAGATCAGATGATCTGCTCTTAATGAGTAAAACCCCTCACAAAAACTTGAAAGGATAAAAGGAGCAGCTTTTAACTTCATCCCGACTGTCTGTGAAGAATTGGATCCAGCTCTGGCTGCTTCAGACGGGGCTGCACAAAAATCAATAAGCCACATCTTTCGGGCAGAGCTGCTTGTGTTAAACAACGAGTAATACTCCAAGTTGTAAAAACACGAGATTGCCCGACCTCTGCAGCCACTCTTTATCTCGGCTTGAGTCTGACAGCTGAAGGCTACAGTTTGCACAAACACACATAAATCTGCCGCAGCGCTGGAGCTGCCTCGTTCGGGGGAGATATACAAGAACAGGATGAAAAACAGCATTTTTCTGGTTCGGTAGCATCAATTTTTATGCTGCTTTTGAAAAACTGGCCTCAGTGAATCTAACAGGCAGTCGGAAAGCATTTGTAAATCAGTTCTCGGTTTTTATTTTCTATCAAATTCTGCGTATTGCTGCACGTCCTACATGAAGAACCTGTTTGGTGCCTCAATCTAAACCAACTCAGTCAATTTAAGAGTAGAGAAACCTCCTTATCTGTGGAGATATGTGGAGAAGGAGCTTAAAGGGGACCTATTATGGCATCTAATACCTATTTTAAACAGGCCTTGAATGTCTTAAAAACAAGCTTTTGATTGTTTTTGCTAAATAAATTAGAAATTAAGCCCTTAAATCATGTCTTTATCATCTCATTGTCTAACCTCATTATCTATGCAGGATTCTGAGTGGGCGGGGCTATGATAATGAGGCTCTGTGCTGATTGGCTGCCTGAATGACGCGATACACCGCTACGAAAAAATGGTGGAAGCTCCGGCCGGCGGAGTTACCGTGTCCTAACTGCATGCGATGCGAGCGAGCGTCAGCGACAAAATCAATTCCATTGCTTTATTTTCTATTGGACTGTCCTAACTGGCAGCAGCGACGCAGCGCGACACGGCGCGCCGTTTTGAGCTGAACATTTGTCGGACGCCCTGCTTCTATTTTCTTCCTGTCGCTCGCGTTGAAAGCCGGTTGAAAGCGCTGTAGGAAACAGTCATGATGAGGAACGGCTGATCCAGTTAGTTGAAATGAGAAGTTATCTCTATGATTCCTCCTCATTTCACTACAAAAACCTCAATAAAGTGGCAGCTGCTGGAGGGAGATGGACAGAGAGCGTCCGATGTCACGCAGTGCGACGTGATAGTCGGACGCTCGCATGCAGTTAGGACACGGTGTTTAGTTGTGGGCGTGGTTTGCATTTTGGTTACGTAACGACGGGAGCAGAATCTTATTGGCTCGTAGATCCACATCACACTGGACGGCTCATCCGGGCGGCTGTACAGACACTGCAGAATTTGTTTTCTTTCCTCCTTCTCTGAGTTGGCAGGCTGAGGGGAGACCACTTTATATATGTTAAAGCAAGAAAAAACCTGTTTTTCATAATAGGTCCCCTTTAAATCAGGACCTCACTGACAAATCACACGTCTTTGCAACTTGATTGTAACATCTGAGTGTGTGAACGCTGTAGTGCCACTGATGAGGGGTAAGATGACAATAAACACCATGAAATGAAACAAATAATAGCTATTTGGTTGCTGATGATCATGAATCGTGTTATTATTCAACCTCCTCTGGTTTTCTGTTCACATGAACCCATTTCAGAAGCAGACCGATCAATGAAAAGCACGGTGTCATGGCAACGCCGAAGACCACGAAGATCAGTTCTCAGACAAAGTTAAACATTACATAGATTATATTTGAACAGAAACCTCCAGCTTTGTTTCTAGAAACATGTCTTTGCTCCTTTTATCCCTCTTTGGCCCGATATATGTCAAAGGCTGCCCATTCCAGGCCAGTAACACCCGGCCCCCCCATGTACCGATGTCCCCCACCTTCACTGCAAAAACTCTAAATCTTAATAAGAATATTTGTCGTATTTCTAGTTAAAATGTTTCATTTTTAGTCAAAAAATCTCATTACACTTAAAACAAGAGTCATTACCAGAAAAATAACTTGGTATTTGACAATTTTCACCTGTTTCAAGTAAATTTTCACTTGAAATAAGTAGAAAAATCTGCCAGTGGAACAAGATTTATCTTCTCATTACAAGCAAAAAAATCTTGTTCCACCGGCAGATTTTTCTACTTATTTTAAGTGAAAATCTACTTGAAACAGGTGGAAATTGTTGTTTTTTCCAGTGATGAGTCTGGTTTTAAGTGTAATGACATTTTTTTTTAACTAAAAATCTAGTAAAAAATTTTATTTTAACTAGAAATAAGACAAATATTCTTGTTAATATTTTGAGTTTTTGCAGTGTTTAACCCAGATGGGACGTGTGAAGACGCCCAATGGGACGAGAGTAAAGACAAACCCAAGCGAGCAGCTCTGGTGCCTAAACCTAAACCAGCAGCCTCTGAAAAGCGCAAACAAGCTTTTAAAATATGCTTCTAGTAAGTTAAAGTATGAAATCCTCTGTTGTCGCTGGGATGTCGTCCTACTAATCTTAGACGCCAATTTCTGGTCAAAGTATATGGGCAGAAATATGTGCCACTAGAAACTGAATTTGAATCATTTATATTTGAATTTGAATTGCTCAACTTGAGTTATTGCATTAAAAAACTGAATTTGAATCACATAATTTGAATTTGTATTGTTTAATTTGAATCATTGCATTAAAAAACTGAATCTGAATCACATAATTTGAATTTGTATTGTTTAATTTGAATCATTGCATTGAAAAACTGAATCTACATTCCGAAAAACTGAATCTACATTCAGCTCTCACAATTCAAATTCAGTTCTTGAAATTCAATTTCAATTCTACTGTGCCAGACATCCGGGTCTTCTGGAGGAACAGCAATCGAGCGCAGATACAATGAACTCGGGTATCAGTCACGTGACGTTTTTTGTTGTCAGCGCCATCTGGAGGACCGACCGGGGACATTCCAGCCCCCCAGTCTCGCACTCAGCAGACACGCCGATTTTTCCCAGTGGCCAGCCGCGGCACTGCAACTAAAAATCCCATGCGGCCCAGAAAGCTTTTTTCCCATAGACCGCAATAGTAAAAGAGAAGCCTCTAAAACTGTTCACAGGAACCTCCAGCTGTAATCACCGGCAATTACTAATCTTTGTATTCCATATTTTTAAGTCATGGACTTTATACATTTACATTTATACATTAATTGTTTTTTTTAAATGTTTTTGTTGTCGTTTTTTTTTTATTGTATGACTGCACTGTACTGTATTTTTATGTTCAGGACCCCAGGAAGACTAGAGGCACATTTGTGTGCTTCTAATTCAAAAAACGTTACGTGACTGATACCCGAGTTCTTTGTATCTGCGCTCGATTGCTGTTCCTCCAGAAGACCCGGATGTCTGGCACAGTAGAATTGAAATTGAATTTCAAGAACTGAATTTGAATTGTGAGAGCTGAATGTAGATTCAGTTTTTCGGAATGTAGATTCAGTTTTTCAATGCAATGATTCAAATTAAACAATACAAATTCAAATTATGTGATTCAGATTCAGTTTTTTAATGCAATAATTCAAGTTGAGCAATTCAAATTCAAATATAAATGATTCAAATTCAGTTTCTAGTGGCACATATTTCAGCCCATAAAAGTACAGCTGCCGTGAAGCAGCGAGGAGGAGGATTAACCGAGAAATGGTTTCACTTCCTTGAGTTACAAGTTCTTTTCACTTGTGGTTTCCTCTTTGGTTTCACTCACCGTTTGGCTAAGTTTGGATTTCCAAACTAGAATTCAAAATAAAATGGAGGAAATGGGAAATTTCCAAACAAAAATGCTGCAGTTCTTCCACTTAGTCTGACTTTTGTTGGTTTGCTATGAACCCAAGATGTTTTTAAAAGTGGCTGATGAGTCCAAATTCATTTTATTTTATTTTATGTTTTCATGTATAAGGCTTTTAACACACTCAGGTGGGATTTAGTGCTGATTAAGCACCAAAAGCAGAAGTTGCCTCTGGGAACCCACGCTTGAGAAACATCATGTTGCATATGTTTGACATCGTCTTCTTCTCGAGAGCAGAATATCATTAAACAGTTTCAGGAATCTGGAGGAATGGTAGTGCGTTACCGGGCTTTGTGGGACGACTCGTAGGGGAAAGTTCAAGAAAAAAAAAAACCACGGCGCCTGCAGGATCGGCAAAGACTACAGTGGCCGACAAGGGCCAAACGCACTGCAACGGCCTAATGCGTCTCAGTTAAAGGAGCTTGAGGCAAGAATAAGAAATGAGACTCATTAGCGTCACGACGGCCGTCGGGGGTACTGCAGCCAAGTGAAGTGAAGCAGGCACGGGAGAACGGGGAGAACGCTCATGCAGCGTCATGTGACGTCACATCCGCAGGACAGCGCGGGAAATTCGGGCCCAGAATTGCAGCACATTTTGCAGCACACAGCCTGTTCAAGGCAACGGAGAGATACGCAGCGGCTAGAGGGATCATTCTTTTTGGTTTGGAACGCTTCATCTGACATTATTACTAGAAAACTTAAAACGTATACGCATTTTTTTCATAAATCCTGCCTCAATCCTGCCTCAAACTCCTTTAAGGAAAACGGCGTCAAGTACAGAAACGATTCAAATTCACAAACTCAAAATGAGGTACAAAAAGAGGAACGTGGTGCAAATGAAAAAACGTGCTGCAAAAAACAAAGACAAATGCAGCATCATCAAACTCTCTGCAAATAGAGAAACGATGCAAAGCACAAAACGATATAAAACAAGAAACCATCTTCAGAAGAAATAACCGGTCACTACAACCGGAAGATGCTTTGCATTTTTTCTCTATTTGCAGCGCGTTTGATGATGCTGCATTTGTCTTTGTTTTTTGCAGCACGTTTTTTCATTTGCACCACGTTCCTCTTTTTGTACCTCGTTTTGACTTTGTGAATTTGAATCGTTTCTGTACTTGAAGCCGTTTTCCTTAACTGAGACGCATTAGGCCGTTGCAGTGCGTTTGGCCCTTGTCGGCCACCGTAAAAAACACCTCGGATCAACACACTTCTACAGCCATGCAGATGTCATGGATCTTGTAGCTCTTTGACTCGACACAACCACAGTCCGCTCACATCACTGCCCGTCTGAGGAAGAACGGGACTAAATGACAGAACCTTCCCATCTCGTGAGTATCCTGAATCCCAGCAGGGGAGGTTTGTGTTAAACTCAGACCTCAGTGATGCAAATGTATTCAAAATGTAATATTAATACGCACAACATCACAAAAACAAAGAGACAATGCAATCAAGGGTGTTGTCCAAGAGCCTCATTCAAATCTAACCAGCCAAGATGCCAAATCAAACACTAATCTACATGCAGGTTTCATCTAAATGAACAGTTGTAGCAGGATGCAGCTTTTATTTATGTTTTACTAAAGTAAAAACTTTGCTAGAATACTAATAATTTACAAATTAAGACTGTTTACTGGTAATTCCAGTTTAGCCGCCTCATACTGCTGCACCTTTCACTTTTTTTTTAAAAAATTGCATATACATGACTGTCTCAGAAAATTTGAATATTGTGATAAAGTTCTTTATTTTCTGTTTTCAGTTTAAGATTAAGACTCCCAGAATATTCTAATTTTTAGACTCCCAGAATATTCTAATTTTTTGAGATAGGATATTTGAGTTTTCTTAAGCTGTAAGCCATGATCAGCAATATTAAAATAATAAAAGGCTTGCAATATTTCAGTTGATTTGTAATGAATCCAGAATGTACAACCTTTTTGTTTTTGTAATTGCATTACAGAAAATCACAATATTCTAATTTCCTGAGACAGTCCTGTATGTTAATAAGAGCTGTTATTTGCCTACAGTATTTACTGTACAGTGAGCGAAAATAACCGAGTCAAATTCCATGTCTTGTTTGACCTGACTTGCCCAAATAAACATGATTCTGATTCTGACAATGAGTTGAGAAACTACGACTCTTAGTTTGGTGGAGGAATCCTAGAACCGACTCTTCGTTTTCAGACACATTAAAGACAAAAGCAGCTGCTTTCATGGTGACGGTGGGGATTCTGGGGAAGCTTCGGCGCGTTTCACACATCTGCAGCCGCCCAGCAGGATAAAAGCGCTTCAGTAAATCATTAACTGTCGGGCTTTCCAGTAAACGCCCCTCATTTGCATGATTCATTTGGAGATATGCAAACCCATCCAGCGTGTGACAAGTCTTTATAGAGACGTGGAATGTTGAAGTAACTGTAATTCCTTACTTAAATCCCAATAATTCTAACTTATTTCACCTCTTAACCCTTGTGTAGTGTCAAGGGTCAAGGACGGAGGAAGGGAAGAAGGGAGGAAGGGAGGAAGGAAGGAAGGAAGGGAGGAAAGAAGGGAGGAAGGGAGGAAAGAAGGAAGGAAGGGAGGAAAGAAGGGAGGAAGGGAGGAAAGAAGGAAGGAAGGGAGGAAAGAAGGGAGGAAGGGAGGAAAGAAGGAAGGAAAGGAGGAAAGAAGGAAGGAAGGGAGGAAAGAAGGGAGGAAAGAAGGAAGGAAGGGAGGAAAGAAGGGAGGAAAGAAGGAAGGAAGGGAGGAAAGAAGGGAGGAAAGAAGGAAGGAAGGGAGGAAAGAAGGAAGGAAGGAAAGGAAAAAAGAAGAAAGGAAGGAAGGAAAGAAGGGAGAAAAGAAGGAAGGAAAGGAAAACAGGAAGGAAGGAAGGAAGGAAAGAAGGGACGAAAGAAGGAAGGAAGGAAGGAAGGAAGGAAGGAAGGAAGGAAGGGGAAAAAGAAGGAAGGAAGGAAGGAAGGAAGGAAGGAAGGAAGGAAGGAAGGAAGGAAGGAAGGAAGGAAGGAAGGAAGGAAGGAAGGAAGGAAGGAAGGAAGGAAGGAAGGGAGGGAGGGAGGGAGGGAGGGAGGGAGGGAGGGAGGGAGGGAGGAAGGAAGGGAGGAAAGAAGGGAGAAAAGAAGGAAGGAAGGAAGGAAGGAAGGAAGGAGGGGAGGAAGGAAGGAAGGAAGGAAGGAAGGAAGGGAGGAAAGAAGGGAGAAAAGAAGGAAGGAAGGAAGGAAAGAAGGGAGGAAAGAAGGAAGGAAAGGAAAACAGGAAGGAAGGAAGGAAGGAAAGAAGGGACGAAAGAAGGAAGGAAGGAAGGAAGGAAGGAAGGAAGGAAGGAAGGAAGGAAGGAAGGAAGGAAGGAAGGGAGGAAAGAGGGGAGGAAGGAAGGAAGGAAGGAAGGGAGGAAAGAGGGGAGGAAGGAAGGAAGGAAGGAAGGGAGGGAAAGAGGGGAGGAAGGAAGGAAGGAAGGAAGGAAGGAAGGAAGGAAGGAAGGAAGGAAGGAAGGAAGGAAGGAAGGAAGGAAGGAAGGAAAGGAAAAAAGAAGAAAGGAAGGAAGGAAGGAAGGGAGGGAAAGAAGGAAGGAAAGGAAAACAGGAAGGAAGGAAGGAAGGAAGGAAAGAAGGGACGAAAGAAGGAAGGAAGGAAGGAAGGAAGGAAGGAAGGAAGGGGAAAAGAAGGAAGGAAGGAAAGAAGGAAGGAAGGGAGGAAAGAAGGGAGAAAGAAGGAAGGAAGGAAAGAAGGAAGGAAGGAAGGAAGGAGGGGAGGAAGGAAGGAAGGAAGGAAGGAAGGAAGGAAGGAAGGAAGGGAGGAAAGAAGGGAGAAAAGAAGGAAGGAAAGGAAAACAGGAAGGAAGGAAGGAAGGGGAAAAAGAAGGAAGGAAGGAAAGAAGGAAGGAAGGAAGGGAGGAAAGAAGGAAGGAAGGAAAGAAGGAAGGAAGGAGGGGAGGAAGGAAGGAAGGAAGGAAGGAAGGAAGGAAGGAAGGGAGGAAAGAAGGGAGAAAAGAAGGAAGGAAAGGAAAACAGGAAGGAAGGGAGAAAGGAGGGGAGGAAGGAAGGAAGGAAGGAAGGAAGGAAGGAAAGAAAGAAGGGAAAAAAGAAGGAAGGAAGGAAGGAAGGAAGGAAGGAAGGAAGGAAGGAAGGAAGGAAGGAAGGAAGGAAGGAAGGAAGGAAGGAAGGAAGGAAGGGAAAAAAGAAGGAAGGAAGTTTTTCTGAAGTAAAACAACTAAGAAACAAACACCGACGAGGCAGCGACACGTTTCCTCCCCCGCTGTTTGGGCTTTACAGGGTTTGACTCTGGTCACGGCGGTTACTTACCCTGACAAAGTTATCGGGGAACAGCCCCCTGCGTCCGCCCAGCTCCCCCTCCCACCAGCCGCCATCGTCCCGCCGTATGTTCACGATGATGTCGCCCACCGTCAGGGTCAACTCGTCGTCCTGCTGAGCCTCATAGTCGAACTCCACCACGGCCTCCACTGCAACAGAGGACAGAGTCGGTTACAGCGTCGGCCTTGACTCTCTCTTCTGTACGTTCAGTCACCGATTCCAGAAACAGAGCTAGCACTAGGGCTGGGCGGTATGGACTAAAAAATGTATCACGATCATTTCTGGCATTTATCCCGATAACGATAAAAATGACGATAAAAAAAATACCAATTCAACTCCACCTTTGTAACTATAAATCTATCTCCACATTCAGTCTTTGGAGCCCCCAAAACACTGTTCTAAAAGATACTAAATACTACTAAACTACACCAATTAAATTGATCCTTCTTTCTTTCTTTCTTTCTTTCTTTCTTTCTTTCTTTCTTTCTTTCTTTCTTTCTTTCTTTCTTTCTTTCTTTCTTTCTTTCTTTCTTTCTTTCTTTCTTTCTTTCTTTCTTTCTTTCTTTCTTTCTTTCTTTCTTTCAGGCTCATTTCCTTCCTTCCTTCTTTCCTTCCTTCTTTTTTCCCTTCCTTCCTTCTTTCCTCCTGCTCTCTCCTTCCTTCTCCCCTTTCCTTCCTTCCTTCCGTCCTTCCTCTTTTCTCCCTTCCTTCCTTTCTTCCTTCCTTCCTTCCTTCCTTCCTTCCTTCCTTCCTTTTTCCCTTCCTTCCTTTTTCCCTTCCTTCCTTCTTTCCTTCCTTCTTTCCTTCCTTCCTTCTTTTCTCCCTTCCTTCCTTCCTTCTTTTTCCCCCTTCCTTCCTTCCTTCCTTCCTTCCTTCCTTCTCCCCTTTCCTTCCTTCCTTCCATCCTTCCTTCCTTCCTTCCGTCCTTCCTCTTTTCTCCCTTCCTTCCTTTCTTCCTTCCTTCCTTCCTTCCTTCCTTCCTTCCTTCCTTCCTTCCTTCCTTCCTGCCTGCCTTCCTTCCTTCCTTCCTTCCTTCCTTCCTTCCTTCTTTCCTTCCTTCTTTCCTTCCTTCTTTTCTCCCTTCCTTCCTTCCTTCTTTTTCCCCCTTCCTTCCTTCCTTCCTTCCTTCCTTCCTTCCTTCCTTCTTTTCTCCCTTCTTTTCTCCCTTCATTCCTTCCTTCTTTTTTCCCTTCCTTCCTTCTTTCCTCCTGCTCTCTCCTTCCTTCTTTCTTTCTTTCTTTATTTCTTTCTTTCAGGCTCATTTCCTTCCTTCCTTCTTCCCTTCCTCTTTTCTCCCTTCCTTCCTTCCTTCCTTCCTTCCTTCCTTCCTTCCTTCCTTCCTTCCTTCCTTCCTTTCTTCCTTCACGTACGTTGTGCGTGGATTTAACGCAGAACCATAAATCAGCTTTACACAAAAACGTCATCAACGGGAATTTAACGTTTTTACCTTGAGATACAAATTCTTACTGTGGGGAATTTTTTTGACGGTTTATCATGAACGGTAAAATATCGCCCATTCCTAGCTAGCACATCTACTTTCTGCATTTTCATGAAGGTTTATCAGTTTTACTGGTTTCAGTTTGTTCTCCTCCTCTCTGAATGTTGCTTCTTTGATGACAGGCGGCTCGTTCAGCTCACCATTTCCCCACAAATGCCGCTTCTACTTCCTTTTGGGGGGTTTAAAGTTATTAAAAGATGAACTGATATCTAGATATCTGCACGATGTGTGCGTGGGCGGGATGGAAACTATGACAACTTTAACCACTCTTATCTCACATGGGACACGACCGAACTTCCACCATGAACACGTACCAGCAGATCTGAGTGAATCAATTATTTAAGTGCCTCTTAATGTGTTGGATTCACTTTCTTGTTACACAATCTACTAAGGTCGGTCGTTACATCGCTGCAAATACATCTCAAATGCATCATTGCTCCTTTCTTCCAGTTTAAAAGTTGGGGTGCAGGGTGAAATGTACCGGTAAATAACAGAATGTAATAATTTGCAGATCTCATAAAGTCATATTTTATTCCCAGTAAACATATCAGAGGCTGAAACTAAGAGATTTTGCCATTTCATATATAGCATGAGCTTGTTTTGTATTTGATGGCAGCAACGGGACGATGTTTATGACAGTGTGGTACCCCACTCCCTTTACCAGCTGTCTGTGAATATCTGGAAGGTGAGGAGACCAGTTACTGGAGTCCAAGGAGACCAACGTTGTCCAGTTCTTGTCTGATGCAGGATTCCAGCTGCTTCACAATCCCGGACCTTCGTTGCCAGACTTTTCGTTTCATGACGTGTCAAATGTTTTGTGTTGGTGAAAGGAACTGCAGCAGGTCAGTTCAGCAGCCGGACTCTTCTCCTGCAGACCAGAGCTGCTATGAGGGAGGCAGTGTGAGGTTCAGCAGCGTCTCGCTGAAATATGCAAGACCTTCTCTGAGAGAGACGTCTGGATGGGAGCGGATGTCGCTCTGAAACCTCTGTACTACGTACTTCTCAGTAGAGCTGGGTATCATCACTGTCCTCCCGGTACGATACGATTACGATACACTAGGTCCCAAGACGATACGATTTCCGATACGATTCGATTTCTTTTAATCGATACTTGGATTTATGTATCGATAATAATTCCTACACATGTATATCGATAAAATATTGATATATCAATATTTTTAACCGACCCCTACTTCTCAGCATTGATGGTGCCTTTCCAGATGTGTAAGACACTAAAGCCTGATTTAAGGTTCTGCGTTAAACCAACGCAGAACACACGCCGTTGCCATGACGCCGTCCTGAAACCTTCGGACTTCTCTGTCACTCCATTTCGCCGCGGTGCAACACACCCCCAGAGCGCTAGGGGGGTGCGTTCTTTTCCTGAATGGTTTATCCAACTTTTCCGGTCACAGTGAATCAAAGAGATAAGGACAACTATTGTGCAAAAAAAACAAAACAAAAAAAACCACACACACACAAAGAAAAAAGCGCTGAAAGTTCACTACTGCTTCACGAACCGGAACCGGAAATGCGTTGCTACCAATCGAACCAATCACAACTCTCTCGGTCTGCGTTGGGTCTGCGACCTCTTGACGGGTAGTAACAATTTTTGGGAGGGGCGTGTCAGGCATGGCGTGGCCTGCGGCATGGGGTGCTCATTACGGCGCAACCTGCGGTGTAGGCTCGGCGTCGATTTAACGCAGAACCATAATCTGGCCTTTTGCAACCCCCTGCCATCAGAGGTGCAGGCCTTTGAGCTACGCTTGTAACAAGCTGGATGCTTCCTATCCTCCATGTTTTCCTAGAAGAATATCAAGTTTTGATTCACGACTACAGAACAGTTTGCCATTGTGCCTCAGCTTCGACCAAAGACGGCACTGTTTCTGGATTGTGTTCACATATGGCTTCTTCTTTGCATGATGGAGCCGTGAGCTGCATTTGTGGATTCATGATGAGCTGCATTCACATCCAGTGATGTCTGAAGGTTTATCTCCAGGAGAGGATCATGTCTGTCGTTGATCAAGGATCACGATTGATCTTTGACCTTGTCCAACGCGCACAGAGATTCCTCCTGATTCTCTGAGTAAGGGAAGAAGGGAGGAAAGAAGGAAGGAAGGGAGGAAAGAAGGAAAGAAGGGAGGAAAGAAGGAAGGAAGGGAGGAAAGAAGGGAGGAAAGAAGGAAGGAAGGGAGGAAAGAAGGAAAGAAGGGAGGAAAGAAGGAAGGGAGGAAAGAAGGGAGGAAAGAAGGAAGGAAGGGAGGAAAGAAGGAAAGAAGGGATGAAAGAAGGGAGGAAAGAAGGAAGGAAGGGAGGAAAGGGAGGAAAGGAAAAAAGAAGGAAGGAAAGAAGGAAGGAAAGGAAGAAAGAAGGAAGGGAGGAAAGAAGGGAGGAAGGGAGGAAAGGGAGGAAAGGAAAAAAGAAGGAAGGGAGGAAAGAAGGGAGGAAAGAAGGAAGGAAGGAAAAAAGAAGAAAGGGAGAAACGAAGGAAGGAAGGGGGAAAACGAAGGAAGGAAGGGAGAAAAGAAGGAAGGAAGGAAGGAAGGAAGGAAGGAAGGAAGGAAGGAAGGAAGGAAGGAAGGAAGGAAGGAATGGAGGAAAGAATGAAGGAAGGAAGGAAGGAAGGAAGGAAGGAAGGAAGGAAGGAAGGAAGGAAGGAAGGAAGGAAGGAATGGAGGAAAGAATGAAGGAAGGAAGGAAGGAAGGAAGGAAGGAAGGAAGGAAGGAAGGAAGGAAGGAAGGAAGGAAGGAAGGAAGGAAGGAAGGAAGGAAGGAAGGAATGGAGGAAAGAATGAAGGAAGGAAGGAAGGAAGGAAGGAAGGAAGGAAGGAAGGAAGGAAGGAAGGAAGGAAGGAAGGAAGGAAGGAAGGAAGGAAGGAATGGAGGAAAGAATGAAGGAAGGAAGGAAGGAAGGAAGGAAGGAAGGAAGGAAGGAAGGAAGGAAGGAAGGAAGGAAGGAAGGAAGGAAGGAAGGAAGGAATGGAGGAAAGAATGAAGGAAGGAAGGAAGGAAGGAAGGAAGGAAGGAAGGAAGGAAGGAAGGAAGGAAGGAAGGAAGGAAGGAAGGAAGGGGGAAAAAGGAAGGAAGGAAAGAAGGGAGGAAAGAAGGAAGGGAGGAAAAAATGAAGGAAGGGAAAAACGAAGGAGTTTGTTGGGGTCTTCAAAGAACATTTTCCTGAAATTTTTCCACAATATTTTGTCCCAGTTTGTGGTCAAACAAGTGAACCTCTGCCCGTGTTTACATCCGAGAGCCCCTGCCGCTCTGAAAGGCTATCCACTTTCCTATCCACTCATGTCACCGGCCGGGTGCCAATGAACCACAGTAGTTATCTTATGCTCCTCCAAAGGTTTGGGAGTTGTGCCAGTTACTTTTCCAGCCGTTTGTTGCCTCTGTCACAACTTTTCTGGAGTACCGGTTGTATATGCCACCTCTGTGGTGGATATTTGAGGAAACACAAAGGATTTCCTCTCATTCAGACAAAGAAAACATACGAAGAAATAAGCCACCATGGCGTCCCATTTTGGTAAAGTATTTTAGATATGTTCTGCGCTTTACATTCTTCTTTATATTTGTATTTTAAACTTTTGAACAATCAGGCAGGACAATTAAAAGGTGGAAATGAGGATGTTCTTGGGATTAAGGCCCCGTTTACACGGAGCAAAAACTGAGGCGTTTTCATGCGTTTTGGCCGTTCGTTTACACGAAAACGGAGCTCAAAGTCTCCAAAAACGATAATTTCTGAAAACTCCAAAGTGGAGATTTTCAAAAACTCAATTTTCACGTTTGCGTCTAAACAGAGGAAAACAGAGATTTAGGCTTCAGAACGTCACATTATGCAACAGAAACGTCACCAGCGTCATGTGTGCGACCTGTGTTCACAATTTGTTTGGCCACCGTCAATATTTTCTTGTATTTTACCTGTTTTATATTCTAAAGTCACACTTAAAAGTAACTCCACTTCTCTGTCACTCCAAACGAAAGACTCTCGTTCATCTTGGAAGTAAAGCCTGAATTATGGTCCCGCGTTAAATCGATGCAGATCCTACGGCGTAGGGTACGCAGCGATGCGTGCCATACGGTGTGCGTCGCCGCGTAGCCTACGCCGTAAGCTCTGCGTTGGTGTAACGCGGAACTCTAAAATCAGCCTTAACTGGAAGTTACACGTGTCATTTGTTGATGTTTTTTCCAGGATTCTGATTGGCTGGCATGACGTTAACAGCGTATTCATGCGGATCCGTGTAAACGAAGAGATTTTGAAAACGATCTCGTGTAAACGATGGAATTTTTCAAAACGTAGAGGGGGAAATATCCGTTTTTGTAAATACCCGGCTATGTGTAAACGGGGCCTCAGACAACAAAACTATCAAGAACAGTGGTCGCCACCAACGAAGGGAAACGTCTTCTGAGAGATGAAACCAGTGGCGCCTTGCTGGTTAACGCCTCAAAGCGAAAGGCTTCCAGCTTCACATCTCAGCAGGGGCTGTTCTGTGTTTGTATGTCCTCCCCAGCAGGTAGCAAGGCTCCGTCGAGGCCTGCGCTGGGGGACAAAAACACTTGAAACCGCGTGCAGCTGCTTATAGCTTTAACAATGCGATGAACGTGTGACATCACACCGACCCCTGCCTGTAAAGGACGGTGGCGTCAGGGGTTAGGCAAACACGGAAACCACCGTGTGGAGGAGTCGCCATGACTCAGACTCGGCCGGTTCCTCCACCACCAAGTCCTTTATGCACGTTTGCAGCGTAACGGGGACATAAATGACGGCGGAGGGCAGAACTAACCAGTCTGTGTAAAGCAGTAGAGTAGGAGGTCTGAGAGGCAACATCACGTTGAGGGATTGGGGAGGGGGGGACTTCCACAAGATACCAATATTCAGCAGACAAAGGAGACGTCTGTAGACGGCGAGGACGGCAGAGAACGGGAGGTTAGGGTTCTGGCCCGGGACAACTAAAGGATTAGCTGCAGACGTGACAGATGCCGTGGGGTTATTTCTGCTCTCAGCAGAGATATTTATGAGGAAGTGGAGCATTCAAGAGTGAGGACAAGTATCTTCTGTGGATTTATAGCTGGTGGCATTTATCTTGCAAACCACATTACAGAACCTTTGAGTGATGGGGGCAGGACAGGACACCGTCACCCACCAGGTCTCTCAGCAACACGCGCAGCACGTGAGGACGACTCTGTTCCCCCCTGAGCGTAAAGGGAAGGTGAAGATATTACAGAGAAACAAGCTTTGGAGAGGGGTTCTGCGAAAAGTCCACCTGGTACGATAGTTCGGCCCACGAAACCTTGGCGACGTCTCCTACAGGAGCACTTTTGAGCTTTTTAGCTCGGCCGGCTTACCTCATGGTAACTTATGATGCCACTTTTTATTACTTTACAGATCAAATACGTCTAAACCAGGGGTCGGCAACCCAAAATGTTGAAAGAGCCATATTGGACCAAAAACACAAAAAAATAAACTAATATGTCTGGAGCCACAAAAAATGAAGTCTTAGAATGCCTTAGAATGAAGGCAAACACATGCTGCATGTTTCTATATTAGTTATAATACTCGAGAAAAAGGGGAAATTTTGAGAAAAAAGTCGTAATGTCAAGAAAAAAGTCAACATTTCGTGAAAAAGTCAAAATGACGAGATTAATGTTGAAGTACAATCTCGAGAAAAAAGTCGAAATGTCGAGGAAAAAGTCGAAATAAGAAATGAAAAAAGTCAAGGAAATAGGAAGAAAAAAAGAAGAAAAAATAAAAAAGAAGAAAAAAAAGAAATAAAAAGGGAAAAGAGAAAAAAAGTCAAAATGTCGAGAAATAAGTCAAAATGTCGAGAAAAATGTCGAAATGTCAAGATTAATGTTGAACTACAATCTCGAGTTAAAAAGTTGAAATGTCGATATTAAAAAGGAAAGGAAAAGGAAAAGAAAAAGGAAAAAAAGAAGAAAAAAAGGAAAAAAAAAGGTCAAACATTTTTGAAAAAGCTCCAGGAGCCACTAGGGCGGCGCTAAAGAGCCACATGCGGCTCTGGAGCCGCGGGTTGCCGACACCTGGTCTAAACAATCCCGCTTAAAATGTCACTTTTGAAGTGATGTATGAGAGCTTGTCCCACCCCCAGGGAACTACAGTGGGCCCAGGACACTGCCCTCGCTCTGGGTCTCGCTGGAGTTGAGCGGCTCCTAGTCACTATTGTGAGCTGGGAATCAGAGCAAAATCTTGGCATCACCACAAATAAAACATGTTCAATATGATCTGAAGTCTTTAGTCTCGAGTAAACTGTCAGTTTGGAGCGACTGTTGTTGCAGGAACAAAAAAAGGCCGCTGAGGCCGCTTGCTGACGCGTCACTCAAAAAGGGAAAAGAAAAGGCTGTTGAATTAGTTCTGAAAGTGATCCAAGTTTACTGTAACAAAAAGATCAAAAGGCAGCAATCAATTAATATAATGCAAAAATAAAATAACAAACAATGAGTAGTTGTGGCTGAAACAAAGCAAAACGCTGACGTTCAACAAAAAATATGTCCGCCTGCTATATGAGCACTTTCCTTTGCCGACTTCCTGCCACCACACGACCAACCAAATAACAAATCAATGCCACACCCATAAGCCCCAACGTGACGACGTAACATAAGCATAATTTCTATAATTTAAACTTATCCATAACTTAATTTAAAGTACCATTATAATTAAGCAAAGCAAAACTATGTTATTTTGGCTGCTACAGTTGTCTTCTAACTTGCCATTAAATCTGTCAGCAATATCCCAAGTGTCCCAATTTCTCGTTTCATCGTCTGGGGTGAAAGTGTGTTATATATTTATCTTTTCAGAATCTCTCTCTCTGTTATTCCCCTGCAAAGAACCGCTCGCCGATAAAAATCTGGTCTGCAACAAGACCACAGCAAGAAAATGACAATTATTCAGTGATCATGTACTAAGAATCAGCTCCAGCTTTAAAGATAAGTCTGGGGCAATCCCAAATGTGTCTTTTGTATCATCAAATCACATGAAAGCGTTATAATTAGCCGCGTATAAAGGCAGCTGTGGCTCAGAGAAAGGTTTGATTGATGATTCAATTCCCTGACCAGCAGAAAAACAAATCTGGGCTCATAAGTGATCCATTCACATGTGAAAGGGCCGCGAGCAACCCCCCCCTCCGTCTGGGGGGAGTCGCTCAGCACATTTTCAACAGGTCAAAACCTGCGCATCTGGGGGAAAATAACTTGGCCTGGTTTGCTAGAGTATATACCTACCGCTGCAAACAAACCCTCGTCCCACCAGCGGCAGATAACAGCCCTTAACAAATACGCTACACACCCCAGACTGAATAGCCTGGAACTG
>NC_084608.1:31028340-31110840 GCF_033807715.1 Cololabis saira
GGATTTAAGAGCCATAGTACAAAATAACTGCTTTTTATATTTTTCCTATCATCCAGTTTTACTTTTGACCAAATGAATAAATCATTGAAGTGCGTTACATCACTCTTAAAAGGAAAAAAAATGATTATAACAGCTTAAATTTGTACCTGCAGAGAGAAAATATGAGGCGGACACCAGCTTAACTGTACCACGCTGGCACATTAAGAGGTGTCAAAAAGTCTAAATTATGGGGTGTGAGGACTCCGACGGTGAATTAAAATACATTCAGCAATTTCAGTCCCATCAGAGAGAAATATAAGCTTAGATGAGCCTTTTCCAACCAACACATGACACCTTTCCATGATAAAACAACCATCTGCTGACAGTCATTAAAACCTGAGGATCCAGGAGACAGAATTATCCCAGGTTTGGCTGCAGTTTCAGCTGTAACCGCAACAACTAAAGAAAAAGCAGCAGCTTCTCACAGAAAATATTTCATTTAGACTTTACTTTTTCAAATCTTTGACCTTGCAATTTTGCAATAAGAAAAACTATTTGCTTCATCACATTCCCACAAACATACTCAGCATGACTCCTTTGCATCTTCGCAGGGTTTCAATAATTCAGTGCACTAAAATAAGAGGAGCAATTTATTAATCACTAATTAGACTCAAGGAGAACTTGGCCTCGATTTGTTACTATTTTGTAGACTTGTAGGTCTCGAGAACACTTTTTTGTTGTCTCGGTCTCGGGTCTCTCAGTATCTCCATGTTTTGTAATCGCATAATTGAGATGCCATTGCACCAAGGTGACAGAATCTTGTGATCACCAGTTCTTCAGTGTAATTTGGCTACTATAATGGTAAATAATGCAATTTCAAGTCGATAATTCTGTGTATCTTTAATATTTGAAATTCACGTTTTATCTACAAATGAAGTACTATTTAAATCAGTAACATTTAATATTCATTAGACTTTTCTGAGGTGGAGGGGATGTTGGAGGCTGGTTATTCTGCTAGAGGACTTTGGGACTAGTTAGTAGTCGTGTCAAAAAACCGTCAAAAAAATTCCCCACGGTAAGAATTTGTCATCTCACGGTAAAAACGATAAATTCTCGTTGATGACGTTTTTGTGTAAAACTGATTTATGGAAGGAAGGAAGGGATAAAGAAAGAAAGAAAGAAAGAAAGAAAGAAAGAAAGAAAGAAAGAAAGAAAGAAAGAAAGAAAGAAAGAAAGAAAGAAAGAAAGAAAGAAAGAAAGAAAGAAAGAAAGAAAGAAAGAAAGAAAGAAAGAAAGAAAGAAGAATAAATTCCCGTTGATACGTTTTTGTGTAACAAACATGGCGGAACAGGGATCTTTAATCAATTAAATTTAATTGGTGTAGTTTAGTAGTATTTAGTATCTTTTAGAGCAGGGATTTGGCTCCAAAGACTGAATGTGGTGATAGATTTATAGTTACAAAGGTGGAGTTGAATTGGTATTTTTTTTATCGTAATTTTTATCGTTATTGGGATAAATGCCAAAATTATCAGGATACATTTTTTAGTCCATACCGCCCATCCCTAGTGTCAATCCTTAAAAGCACTGGAGTCAATCCTCCAATAGTGTAGAAATAGCGGTAGTGCAGTCGCCACACATATCTGATGTCTTGGACTACGTTCACACTGCAGGCCTTAATGCTCAATTCCGATTTGTTCCCAAATCCGATTTTTTTGTGAGCCTGTTCACATTATCTTTTAAAATGTGTCCTATATCAGACTGGAGTGTGAACGCATCGCGGCCCTGAACTGACCCGCATGCGCATAGGAACAATAACAAAGACGTCACACGCAGCACGCCGTCATACGGCGGTAAACATGGAGGCAACAGAAGTGAGCGTACATGGGTATATTTTGAAGTTGTTGTGTGGTGGAAGCCGACGAAACTGTGAGAAAGTGTTAATGAAGAGGAGAAGGAGGAGAAAGAAAGCCGCATTTTTAATAATGGCTTTTTGTGGAGCGATGGCTGCCTCGTCCGTAGAGAGGTGTGTGTGGATGCAGACTCGGAGTCAGGAGTGGTGGGATCATGATGTGATGAACATCTTGATCAACTGACTAGCTCTGTCGCCGCTATCCTCCATGTTTGTCTTGACCTTTTCCGATCTCTTCCGAGTGACTCCCGCCCCCGCCAGCGCAGTATTATGACAACGGTCGCTCTCAAGTGACGTCAAAGTCGCATTAATTCCGACCTGGCTGTTCACACTGAGGTCGCATTGTAAAACATCAGACCTGTATCCGATTTAGAACCACATATGGAAGCGACCTGAATCTGATTTGAAAAGATCAGATTCCATGTGACTTGTGCTGTTCACACTGTCATAAACAAATCAGATCTGAGTCACATATGAGCAAAAAATCGGATTTGGGTCACTTGGGAACTGCAGTGTGAACGTAGTCTTGGATGATGCTGATTGATGAAAACATTTATAGTGAGTTCAACATCATCATCCACTTCTCTGTGTTATTGTTCTCCAGTTGAATACAAGCTCATATGGAAACTAAGCAGCTGAACCAGAATGGTGCTGATGTTCTACAACTCACACAAGATGATGAAATAACTAGGTTTGTTTTGGGTCTCGGTCTTGAGCTGAACTAGTCTTGGCCTTGTCTTGGTCTTGATACTCTCTGGTCTTGGTAGTGTCTTGGTCTCAGTTTAGGTGGTCTTGACTTAGGGCTGGGCGATATATCGAGATTTTAATATATATCGATATATTTTCAAACGCGATATGGTACGAGACAATATCGTTTATATCGATTTTTTTTTTTAAAGATTTTTTTTTTTATGATTTTGATATAGCTTATGTTGTGACTTGAATGTTTTATTTGAGATTTGCACAAATGTTTTGTTATTTGCAACTGTCAACTTCAGTGGAAAAGTCTGCCTGTTACTGTCTACATTGTATTAATTGCACAGTGTATTTTAATTTAATTGTTATGCAGGAAAGGGATATTTGTTTTATTTTATTCAAGCATTTTTATTCTATATATGCAGGCAGTTTATTTTTATTTCATTTGTTTTATACATTTTGATATTGTGCAGACCTCTGTTAATAAAGGAACCTGTGTGACATTTGGCACGAGGCTTTGTATTAAAACTGACTGTTTTTTTAAGGGTTTGCCTCAGAAAAAATGAAGCTAACAGAGATGCTATGCAATAATGCTTTGGGGGAAACCCCAATTATGGCACAGAAAAAATATCGATATATATCGAGTATCGCCATTTAGCTAGAAAATATCAAGATATGACTTTTGGTCCATATCGCCCAGCCCTATCTTGACTACAAGTCTACTATTTTGTAACATAAAAAGCAACATAAAAGTAGGGATCACTTTTAAATATCCCCTGGATTAGGTCCTCTTAACCCCTGATTGACATGTGCACGGTCCCGTCCACTGGCTGTTGAACGCTGTGACGCCAAGCGTTGCTAAACTCCACTCTGGGTCCGTTTATTGCATCAGAAGTTTTCAGGCGTCAACTGAAGCATCGGCCAATCAAATTGCTGCTACAGAGCTCATGAAACTGTTCGCGGGACCTGGACTGTAGTGGTCAGAAGACCCGGTGATGGCGGGAAATGGAGCAAAAGCTGATTATTGAGGTGTATAATTCATCTTAATGGACCAGACTCCGTAGTTAATCGTGAAACTGACCTCAAAGTTCACCCTGGAGGGAAGTGACAGAGAAACTAGAAGAGAAACCACATTTCAACAACCTGAAGCCTCACCCAGCGTTAGGCATCACCGCAACCAACGTTTGTTTTTCTTCTTAAAGTTATCGCAATTTCCTGAGGTCTTAATGAAATGTCTGTGATGTGCTACTTCAAGGACTGAGCCGGTACGGCAGCGACCTTTTTCACATGTTCAACTGAATTAAAGATGAAGTCAACCAAACTCACTCCGCCTTCCTCTGCAGGGGGTTTATCTCTTAAATCTGTCGTTCAAACAGCAAACGCAGCGTGATGTTAAGTTGGGATACCACAGACAAAGATCATTTTCAAGGCTGCATATTGTATGCTGCACGTACAATACAGTGTACAATATACTGCATACCAATACAGGTACAGTCAGTAGGTAGTACGCTGCAATAAAAGCTGTCAATATCTGTAATGGTCCACTCAGGGGCGGACTTTAAGATATAACTATCAAACTGGAAATAAAAATCAAATGACATCCAGTGATGTCTATGGAAGCTTATTTCCGCCAGTAAAAGAAAAAAATAAGATGAAATCTTAGCCTTAAAAATAAAAATATCCCCACGGTAAGTCATAATTATGACATAAAAACTCAGAATGTCAACTTTTTATCTCATAATTATGACTTTCTATCTCATAATTTCGACTTTTTTTTCTCATGACTTATTGGGGGACTTATTTGGGGATATTTTTATTTTTAAGGCTAAGTTTTCTTCTTATTTTTTGTTCTTTTACCGGCGGAAATGGGCTTCCATAGATGTCGGATTCGCCGAGTAGCACAATTCAGACACACGTTTTCAACCTACACGACAACAGACTACAATGTGCGACGACATGTATTTAACACAATGACCGAGCGACACGGCGGTCAAACAGCAACAAACAATATAGGAAAGGCCATATATCCAGCATTATGACAATGTTATATTATGACAGCTTACTAATGATGGTTTCATCCAGCGGTGGCAGAAAACCACATCAAAACATATTTCCATCAGCCTGCTGAAACTCAGCATGACTTTCCTGCTACTTCTGATGCGACAACTGGCCAAAGGCTGATTTATGGTTCCGCGTTACACCAACGCAGAGCTACGGCGTAAGGTACGCGGCGACGCGCGCCGTACGCAGCACCCTACGGCGTAGGGTGCTGCGTTGGTGTAACGCGGAACCATAATTCAGGCATAAAAGTAAACAGACAACATGCGAGCACGTACCTGTGCATGACAGGCAGACACACACGGGGAAATGGGACTATTTCTTTCATTTTTATTTTTTAAACAACTTTATCCTTATGAACGCAATTATTATATAGTCCAACTTTCCTTATTTTATTCAGAACACTTTTTTTTCCTCTTCGGTGTGGGCCCCCACGGAGCAGTGGGCCCGGGGCGGCCTCCCCCCCGCCCCCCCGCCTGCTCCGCTAGTGGGTCCAGCGCATGATGGGATACAGTGTGTAGTATTTGCATACTTGAACAATCAGGTATTTTTCACATACGACAAACTGGACAAACTGTTCACGTACTGGATACGACATTTGGTAAAACAAGCACCGACTGACGCGACTAACAAATCAAAACCTCTGATGTAACTCAATCCTAATGTAGTAGATGATAGATAAGGAAGCAAGGAAGGAAGCAAGGGAGGGAGGAAGGAAGGAAGGAAGGAAGGAAGGAAGGAAGGAAGGAAGGAAGGAAGGAAGGGAGGGAGGGAGGGAGGGAGGGAGGGAGGGAGGGAGGGAGGGAGGAAGGAAGGAAGGAAGGAAGGAAGGAAGGAAGGAAGGAAGGAAGGAAGGAAGGAAGGAAGGAAGGAAGGAAGGAAGGAAAGGGGAGAAGGAAGGAAGGAAGGAAGGAAGGAAGGAAGGAAGGAAGGGAGCGAGGGAGGGAGGGAGGAAGGAAGGAAGGAAGGAAGGAAGGAAGGAAGGAAGGAAGGAAGGAAGGAAGGAAGGAAGGAAGGAAGGAAGGAAGGAAGGAAGGAAGGAAGGAAGGAAGGAAGGAGAAAAGAGGAAGGCAAGAAGGAAGGAGGGAGCAGGAGGAAAGAAGGAAGGGAAAAAGGAAGGAAGGAAGGAAGGAAGGAAGGAAGGAAGGAAGGAAGGAAGGAAGGAAGGAAGGAAGGAAGGAAGGAAGGAAGGAAGGGAGGGAGGGAGGGAGGGAGGGAGGGAGGGAGGGAGGGAGGAAGGAGGGAGGGAGGGAGGGAGGGAGGGAGGGAGGGAGGGAGGGAGGGAGGGAGGAAGGAAGGAAGGAAGGAAGGAAGGAAGGAAGGAAGGAAGGAAGGAAGGAAGGAAAGGGGAGAAGGAAGGGAAAAAAGAAGGAAGGAAGGAAGGAAGGAAGGAAGGAAGGAAGGAAGGAAGGAAGGAAGGAAGGAAGGAAGGAAGGAAGGAAGGAAGGAAGGAAGGAAGGAAGGAAGGAAGGAAGGAAGGAAGGAAGGAAGGAAGGAAGGAAGGAAGGAAAGAAAGATAAATTCCCGTTGATGATGTTTTTGTGTAACAAACATGGTGGATCTGAGAGAGAGATAGATTTATAGTTAAAAAGGTGGAGTTGAATTGGTATTTTTTTTATCGTCATTTTTATCGTTATCGGGATAAATGCCAGAAATGATCGTGATACATTTTTTAGTCCATACCGCCCATCCCTAATAGATAGATAGATAGATAGATAGATAGATAGATAGATAGATAGATAGATAGATAGATAGATAGATAGATAGATAGATAGATAGATAGATAGATAGATAGATAGATAGATAGATAGATAGATAGATAGATGCAGCGCCTCAATGAAAGTATCAAGTCTACATAAAAGAAATAAATAAATAAAATTTAAAAAATAGTTGATATAAATAGTATGCAGTATGTGAACAATGTGTCCAGTTTGTATTATGTGAAAAATCCCAGAGCACATTTGATTTCATAAATGCTCAAACTGACAGGACTGAGTTACATCAGAGTTTCTGATCCGTTCAGACTTCACACACTGAAAAAGTATCCACATTTCTTTCCCCCCCTGGAGTTCCATTTCATAGTTGTTGAGAATTTACAACATTTCAGAGAATGAATAGATGACTGAAGCCTTTTCTTGTTTAAATTCTCAAGCAAGTGGTTGGTCCACACGCGCTTGCGTAAGGAATGAAAGACAGAAAAGAGAAGACGGGAAACATGAAAACAGACAAAGCAAAAGCCAAAGTGAAGGAAGGGAAGTGCGATGAGCTCGCAGCGTCCGCTGAACAGCTGCAGCTAGTTTAGATAAGGGGAAGCTGCTCGTACGGCCGGAGCGCCGCTGACATTTCAGCGGTTTTGCAGCAGACCTGTGTTTAGCTGCGAGGGAGATTCAGTGCTGCTTTCGTGAATGATGTCAAGAGCAGCTGTGTGTTTCTGCCGCTGAAACATCGGAGCTGGACCGGAGCCCACTGGGAGTCAAAGCCACCCACTCCAACTGTGGATCGGATCACAGACTTCAGCAGATTCTCCCACATTCAAGGAGAATTCCAACCATTCATTGGCCATTGTTCCAACGCCGAGAGAGCGACTCCTGCGGCGAAGCCAACTGTATTTCCCTTAGGTTACATTGTGTGTTCTCTAATCCTGTGCGTTATTTCCCAGAAATCTTTGTGACAATCAGCCAAAGAAAAGCTTTTCAGTGTCGGCGATGACAGCCGACGCTGGCACGGAGGGCCGAGAAAGTAGTTTTTCAGAAATGATTAATGGAAACTAGGGATGGGCGGTATGGACTAAAAAATGTATCACGATCATTTCTGGCATTTATCCCAATAATGATAAAAATGACGATAAAAAAAATACCAATTCAACTCCACCTTTGTAACTATAAATCTATCTCACTCTCAGATCCGCCATGTTTGTTACACAAAAACGTCATCAACGGGAATTTATCCTTTCTTTCTTTCTTTCTTTCTTTCTTTCTTTCTTTCTTTCTTTCTTTCTTTCTTTCTTTCTTTCTTTCAGGCTCATTTCCTTCCTTCCTTCTTTTTTCCCTTCCTTCCTTATTTCCTCCTGCTCTCTCCTTCCTTCTTCCCTTCCTCCTGCTCTCTCCTTCCTTCTTCCCTTCCTCTTTTCTCCCTTCCTTCCTTCCTTCCTTCCTTCCTTCTTTTTTCCCTTCCTCTTTTCTCCCTTCCTTCCTTCCTTCCTTCCTTCCTTCTTTCCTCCTGCTCTCTGCTTCCTTCTTCCCTTCCTCTTTTCTCCCTTCCTTCCTCCTTTCCTTGTTTTCTTCCTTCCTTCCTTCCTTCCTTCCTTCCTTCCTTCCTTCCTTCCTTCCTTCCTTCTTTTTTCCCTTCCTCTTTTCTCCCTTCCTTCCTTCCTTCCTTCCTTCCTTCTTTCCTCCTGCTCTCTGCTTCCTTCTTCCCTTCCTCTTTTCTCCCTTCCTTCCTTCCTTCCTTCCTTCCTTCCTTCCTTCCTTCCTTCCTTCTTTCCTCCTGCTCTCTGCTTCCTTCTCCCCTTCCTCTTTTCTCCCTTCCTTCCTCCTTTCCTTGTTTCCTTGTTTCCTTCCTTCCTTCCTTCCTTCCTTCCTTCTTTTTTCCCTTCCTTCCTTCTTCCCTTCCTCTTTTCTCCCTTCCTTCCTTCCTTCCTTCCTTCCTTCCTTCCTTCCTTCCTTCTTTTTTCCCTTCCTTCCTTCTTCCCTTCCTCTTTTCTCCCTTCCTTCCTTCCTTCCTTCCTTCCTTCCTTCCTTCCTTCCTTCCTTCTTTCCTCCTGCTCTCTGCTTCCTTCTCCCCTTCCTCTTTTCTCCCTTCCTTCCTTCCTTCCTTCCTTCTTTTTTCCCTTCCTTCCTTCTTCCCTTCCTCTTTTCTCCCTTCCTTCCTTCCTTCCTTCCTTCCTTCCTTCCTTCCTTCTTTCCTTCCTTCCTTCTTTTTTCCCTTCCTTCCTTCTTCCCTTCCTCTTTTCTCCCTTCCTTCCTTCCTTCCTTCCTTCCTTCCTTCCTTCCTTCCTTCCTTCCTTCCTTCCTTCCTTCCTTCCTTCCTTCCTTCCTTCTTTTTTCCCTTCCTTCCTTCTTCCCTTCCTCTTTTCTCCCTTCCTTCCTTCCTTCCTTCCTTCCTTCCTTCCTTCACGTACGTTGTGCGTGGATTTAACGCAGAACCATAAATCCGGCTTTACACAAAAACATCATCAACGGGAATTTATCATTTTTACCGTGAGATGACAAATTCTTACCGTGGGAATTTTTTTGACGGTTTATCGTGAACGGTAAAATATCGCTCATTCCTAATGGAAACATAATTTGAATAGACTGTAGAAGCATCGATTAAGACTTTTTCCTGCACATTAACGTGAAGTACTTTTCTGCAAAAAGTCACTTCTTGAAATCAGCAGTTTGCTGTTAGATGTAAGAGGTGAAAGGTCACGGTTAAAATGCCTGATGCTTGTGTAACATTTCATTTTCACTTCAATCACACTCACGCGCATGAACGCAATCTACAAGCAGAGGTCGAGCCCATTTGGTCCGGTTTCTCGAACAAGAACATGAGTTTCTTGTTTTATTAAAGTTTCACACGCCGCACCGACTGATTCAATAACTGTGAATCCTCTCCAAAAAAAGATTCAGGCTTAAAATGTTCTCATTATAAAAAGGTAATTACAGAGAAGTACGGTTCATGTTTGCAACACATTTAAAGAAGAAGAGCAAAGTTATGAGCCTATAGCTGTATCACGCACTTACACTATTTTTTAACATGAAAAGATCATAATAATACCAAAAGTAAAGGCAGTTTGGGTCACAAAGTCAACACAACACGCTATTTTGATCCAGTGCTGTGCAGGATTTAGGCCCAATCTCAATTCTCCCCCTACTTTTCTTCACTTGCCCTTCTTTTCTTCCCTACCCCCTAAAAAAGAAGGGGCAGATTTTAGGGCATTTGAGATCTAGGACACTTGGCCCAGGTGCCTGTCCCAATACTCCCCCTACCCCTCGTTTTCATCCCTACCCTGATCAGGAAGCTGAGAGCCAAAAGATGTTTTAATTTCAGCTGTAGCGCTGTTAATATGCCATAGCTTACGTAGCCTACGGCGTAGCTTACGTAGCCTACGGCGTAACCTAACAGCCTTTACTCCGGCGCAATTTTCGCGAACAACGGACAAAAAAGGGAAATGTACATTCACTGAGTGAATATTATGAAAGTAAAATATAGATTTGTCGCTAGAAATGTAATCAAAACGCATTTTATGCAGAAACTAACTCAAAATATTGATTTATTCACTAAGAAATGTCCGAAATGTTTTTTTTTTTATTCAGTCCGCAAATGACGACGAAAAGCATTCTGGGAAATTTTTATACCCCCTCGCTCGCGAAGTCAGCATGTGAAATCCCTCGCTGTGAAGGGGCTATTTTCAGCCTCTAGCCCTCGTTATGCCCCCTCCCCCTAGGTGAAAAGAGGAATTGGGACACCACTACCTTCACGGGAACGCGCAAAATTTAGGGGGAGGGATGAAAACGAGGGCGAGGGGGAGTATTGGGACGCACCCTTAAGCTACTGTGCAACAATGACCCATTCAGCCCAGTATTTGGGATTCATACGTGTCAGTTATTTGTGTCGCTCTGTAATTCCAACGCCGACCACCAGATGGTGCAGGTTTTTTCTGCAGCTCTTTCTTTGTTACACTGCTGAGCTTCCTTTTGTTTTACTTCCATAAAGGTGCTCAGACACAGTTACGGAGCGAACGACTGAAACTGAACTGAAATTGCAGCAACTGACGCTGAAAACGACAGAAAACACGTAGAAGGAAGTACAATGCAGCCAAGAAGACGACTCATGTTTGGATAGAGGGTACTGTGACATCACAGACCCACGTCAGAGTGGGATTATCCAGCCTCTTAATTTCCACTCCACATAACGTTGTCATTGACCCCTCACAAACCTGCCACTATGAACGCAACTGCCGAGACATGAGTCGCGTTTTCACAACCCCTAAATTTGCGCAAATACAAATATCACAAACAAAATCCTGTAATGGAAGTAGGGATGGGCGGTATGGACTAAAAAATGTATCACGATAATTTCTGGCATCTATCCTGATAACGATAAAATTGACGATAAAAAAAAAAAAATACCAATTCAACCTTTGTAACTATAAATCTATCACCACATTCAGTCTTTGGAGCCCCAAAACACTGCTCTAAAAGATACTAAATACTACTAAACTACACCAATTAAATTGAATTGATAAAAACCAATTAAATGAGTTACACCTGTACTGCAAAACTGGAATGACTCGAGCTCCTCGCTCTCAAATCTGCCTTCCGCATTTCTTTCTTTCTTTCTTTCTTTCTTTCTTTCTTTCTTTCTTTCTTTCTTTCTTTCTTTCTTTCTTTCTTTCTTTCTTTCTTTCTTTCTTTCAGGCTCATTTCTTTCTTTCTTTCTTTCTTTCTTTCTTTCTTTCTTTCTTTCTGGCTCATATCCTTCCTTCCTTCCTTCCTTCCTTCCTTCCTTTCTTCCTTCCTTTCTTCCTTCCTTCCTTCCTTCCTTCCTTCCTTCCTTCCTTTCTTCCTTCCTTCCTTCCTTCCTTCCTTCCTTCCTTCCTTCCTTCCTTCCTTCCTTCCTTCCTTCCTTCCCATACATGTAGGTTGTGCATGGATTTAACGCAGAACCATAAATCCGGCTTTACACAAAAACGTCATCAACAGGAATTTATCGTTTTTACCACAAGATGACAAATTCTATCCTGGGGAATTTTTTTGACGGTATATCGTGAACGGTAAAATATCGCCCATTCCTAAATGGAAGTGCCTTTAATGCTTTCACAAGGCGGTTTTTCAGACGTTCTGAAAATCCAGTTAATCGCAAAAGTGTGATGGAAACACTTTCTTCGCATTTGCACGTCTTCGACATCACTGGATGTGACAGAAACACCGGCCCTCCGCAGTGGTACCTTTATCGCAAATTTTTGCTTTCGTTTTGGAAAAAAGTGTCATGGAAATCCACTGATGGTTGATGAGTCATACCATAACTCTGTGGTATTAGAAGCAAAACACAGCACAAACATTAAAACCTCAGAGGAATTGTGGTACAAGATGTGCCGGAGCGTCCCCACACAATCGTCAGTGGTTATTTGTCAACACAGTAGAGTTTTTTTCGTCCTTGTGGTCAGAATTCGTAGTACTACATAGAGTGACTTTAAACAGACGCCTGTCCTTTTCTGCACAACTCCACAGCCATACACACATAAAGCATAATTAGACTGAAAGGTCATTCAGCTGCACATTTTTACAAGCAACTTTGCTCTTAATTAAATGATGGCAACTTTTAATATGAAACATGAGCAGTTTAGTGCCTCCGAATGCCTTCACAGCTCGCCTGCGTCCCCCCACTGGTAATCAGCTCTGGCATGGTGTATAATAATGTGCGTGTGATTGTGTGTGAGATGTTTCCCCTGAGGTTAGATATGCACTGTTTGTTTACTTCTAGCATGCAGACACAGAGATGTGTGAAGGAATGCAGAGCAGGCTCACCACATTAACAGAACAGGCTATATTAAGACAATCCCACCAATTGTATACCTTTTGGTTTAAATGAACAACCATAAAGATCATTCAATTAACCGATTAGACATTCATTTTATGTCACGTGTTCAGAGAAATGTGACACTTTGGATTCAGACAGTCGCATGAAACAAAAAGAGGGAAGTTAAAGCCCTAACCCTGCAGGGTATGCCCTGCAAAAACTCAAAGTCTTAACAAGAATATTTGTCTTATTTCTAGTTAAAATGTATAATTTTTAGTCAAAAAAATCTCATTACACTTAAAACAAGAGTAATTACCAGAAAAATAACTTGTTATTTGACAATTTTCACCTGTTTCAAGTACATTTTTACTTGAAATAAGTAAAAAAATCTTCCACTGGCAGATTTTTCTACTTATTTTAAGTGAAAATCTACTTGAAACAGGTGAAAATTGTTGTTTTTTCCAGTGATGAGTAAAAAACTTAAAGTCTTAACAAGAATATTTGTGTTATTTCTAGTTAAAATGTCTCATTTTTAGTAAAAAAAAAATCTCATTACACTTAAAACAAGACTCATCACTGGAAAAAACAACAATTTTTACCTGTTTCAAGTAGATTATCACTTAAAATAAGTAGAAAAATCTGCCAGTGGAAGATTTTTTTACTTATTTCAAGTGAAAATTTACTTGAAACAGGTAAAAATTGTCAAATAACAAGTTATTTTTCTGGTAATGACTCTTGTTTTAAGTGTAATGAGATTTTTTGACTAAAAATTAGACATTTTAACTAAAAAATAAGACAAAGAGTCCTGGTAATATTTGGAGTTTTTGCAGTGTGGTGGCAATCAGCGCATTTACATAGCACTTAATTGATTCCCGGACCACGCAATGTGCGGCTCCAGTTGTGATCGCAGCGTCGCGGCCAACAAAGCGGCAGAGCCGTGGGAGATTGTGGAGCCGGGCCTGTTTCCACCCACCCAAACCCGACACCGCAGCAGCACAATAGGCAGATGGGCAAGAAAAAAAAAAAAAAAGTGAATGTAAACGTGTCAACATCTGCAACTCATCAATGCGACTCGAGATGCGCCCTCGCGGCCGCGCCGCGCGTAAAGGCTCTGCGTCGATTTAACGCGGACAATAATTTAGGCTTTAAGTGAAAGCGCCTCCAATTCAACACCAAACGCCCCCCCAACAAAAAAAAACAAACCCAAATCCCTCCGATCAGGTCCTGCCGTGCATGGTAGGGGACGTTAGGAGGTTATTAAAGGGGGCGAGGCAGCCTGAACCCTGCGCGCATCTGGACCGAGCGTCCATTCCCGTCCCATCCAGATGCGCGCAGGAGCTGGAGGCGTTAGAGGTGGTGGGGGAGCCGCATCTCACCCATTTATGTGTCCTGGTGGTGATCCTGCAGGCTGGAGGGGATTCTCAGGTACACAGAGCTGGTTTCTGCCTCCTGCTCGCACCGCAGACCCGCTAGAGCAGCGCGCAGACGGGAGGAGCGTCACGCCGAACCATATTCCTTCCTCTTTTTTCTTTTTTTTCCCCTGTCCAGTGACACGACAGAGGAGGAGGCAGAGCAGGCGGTCACAGAAAAACGCTGATGAACAAATCTCTCTCTCCTTTTCTCTCTTGGTGCCTTCACGTGCACCACGTAAACTCCAGCTTTCCCGTTTTTTTCAGTTTCGCAGAACCAGGAATCGACGCAGAGGCTACGGCGTAGCTTCTGCGTTGTTGTAACGCGGAACCATAAATCAGCCTTTACGTACGGCGAGGCGAGCGCAGCGTGACGCAGCGTCCTGCCCAGATGCGTCACGCACTCGGAGCAGATGGTGCAGGAGGAAAGTTTCACTGGAGATCCATTATTGAAGATATTGATTGGAAGAAAACATGGTCTTTACCTTTCAGATTACAGATGTTTTTTGGGGTTTTTTTTCTCCCCCTTTTATTCATCTACTTTTTAATTTATACTGTGTTGCTTTAATACTTAAATATTACTTAAAATAATTTTTCCCATTAGCGGACGCAAAACGCCAACTAGTCTTCCTGGGGTCCATGAAAATTAAAATACATTCGTATAAAAGCACAATTATACATATACTTCCTATAGTACTTTACATTTTTTTAATGTATGAATACATAACTAAGTACATAAGTAATTACAATTACATCACTCCATTAACCCCCCCCTAGTTATGGTATATGGCAACCTGTTCCACTGTGAGACGGCCCTGTACATACAAGTTCTTTTCATTGCATTTGATCTCGGTAATGGAATAGAAACATGACCCCAGCTAACTTGTCTTGTCCTGTGCTCATGTCTGTTTTGGGAAAAGGTTATTTTTGAGTACAGGCAGTTTGGTTGTTTCGACACAGTTATATTCCTGAATAATGTTAGTAAATTGTGTGTTAATCTGTCCTCTAACTTTCATCCATGCAAGATCACAATGCATTTGGCCAACACCCTTTCTCATAGAACACCCGAGTGCAAGGCGAGCTGCTCTGTTCTGCACTATCTGAAGTTTGTTTATATTTTTTTTTCGCTGCACTTGACCAGATAGCTGAGCAGTAGTCAAGGTGTGATAATACCAAAGTTTCAATAACCTGTCGGAGTGTTCTTGAATAAAAAAAAACATCCTAGGAGGTAGACTGTATATCTTTTTTTTTTGTATTCCTGTTCTACTGTGCCTTACCCTCTAATAAAAATATTAAAACAAATAAAATGAGAGAAGTTCATTTCAAAATTGTACATGGAATTTATCCTGTTAACTCGATAATATCAACATCTTTAGATATTGACAGGTATGTGTTCGTTTTGTGGACAGCAAGAGGAGACTATTGTTCACTTGTTTTATGAATGTACCAAAACCTCAGCCTTTTGGAAAGAGGTAGCGTCATATATATTTAATTTTGTACATAGAAATGATACCTTCTCTCTGAAAGATATAGTTACTTTTTATCAAAGTGATGGCCTGAAGAATATTGACTATGAATAGAAATAGAATAGAATAGAAAGCCTTTATTATCATTATACTGGTACAATGAGATTAGGCAGCAGCTCCGTAAAAGTGCACACATGCAAAGACTATGTAAAGAAGTACTCAACAAAATGAAAAACAGGAAACATAAATATATATATATATATATATATATATATATATATATATATATATATATATATATATATATATATATATATATATATATATATACTATAAAAAAGAGAGTGGATGGGAGGGTAAAAATGTACATGAATGAGTGGAAGAATATTGCACTTCAATGGATAGAAGAATATTGCACATAGATAAGTAGGAAATATTGGAACATTATGGATAGAAAATGGAAAATATTGCACAGTATGAGGTAGTTTTACTGGTTAAGAAAGTTCACAGCTTTGGGGAAGAAGCTGTCCCTGAGTCTGTCACTAACTTTGTACTTTTGATGGGGAAGTTCCATATTTATGAACAAAAATTTGCCACATCATCCCCAACATTAGTCTTTTTCTCTTCGAGATTGAAAGCCTTATCACATCCATAAAGAATATGAAGAATCATAAATGTAAATCTATACTTGTACACCTCAACAATGTTAAAGATGGAAACCCCTGAATGTTATACTAATGTAACTAATGTGTCCTCTCTGTATTAAGATATTGATATTAAGTTACTAATTGCATTGATATATGAGTGTACTTCCAAATGTTTTATGTTTTTGCTATTTGTTGTTATTTCACTGGCATGATGTACACACAGTCTTTGCTGATTCCAACTTCCCTGTATGTTAATTTTGATGCATTAAAAAAAAAAAAAAAAAAAAAACTCAGAGCAGATGGTGCAAATGTGGTGTTGTGGGACAGGAAATCCCAATCTCCATAATAATGAGTCAGACTACGCTCTAAATATTTAATGTCCGAGGATTTCTAGTTAGTGGTGACCTTTCTTTTTCCTTCTTTAATGAATTATCTGAGACACGCTGAGATCCAGGCAGTCCTCTTCCCTTGTAGGGGTTCATACTGATCCCAGATCTGTGAACAGCAACGTGGCTGTATAGGCTTTAATGCTTATCCAAAAGTACCCAAGGTAAAGTATCTTTTGGGGTGTTGGGGTTTCCATCTATGAGGAACACCAGGAAACTGGACCACATTACACCGGTCATGAAATCACTACACTGGCTTCCAGTGAGTCAAAGGATGTCAGCTCCTTCAAATCGGGCCTAAAAACATTACTGTTTACTGAAGCGTACTCTTAAATTAAATACTTACCTGCTGTATTCTACTGCCCTTATTTTTAACAACTTGTGCTTTTTATTATTTTACCTCTTTTCTTATTTTATTTCATTGTATTTGTTATTTACTGTTTAATTGTGTCTTGCTGCTTTTAATGTCGATGTAAAGCACTTTTTTTTCTCAATTTTTTCATTTTTTTTCATTTTTTATTCTTTATTTCATTCAAAAAATAAAACAAACAATTCAATACAAATACAAATACAAATGTTCATAAATTGTGAATGAAAAGGGAGCAGAAAGAAGAAGAATCTTATCTAATCTGCCCCGTTTTCCAAGAAATAAATTCACAAATAACATAAATAAAAAAAAACTAAAAAAAAACAACTAAGTGAATAAAAAAATAAAATAAAATAAAATTACCGCCGTCTATGGGTATGTCAATCAAACTTAACTAACATATTTCATTATATTTACTTAACATACAGGCTTTAATTGTTCTTTTGAATGTAATGTCACTTTGAATTACATTCTGTTGTATTGTGCTATACAAATAAACTTACCTATGAGAGTAATGCTGCTGCTTTTGGATGCTGTTTCACTTGTGTTCAATCACCAAAATAATGTCAACATTGCCGGTTTGCAGGTTATGAGAAATGCTTGAATAAATGTCCTTATTGACATCTAGTACAAATCAAAGCCTCATAAACCAATGAATATCCTTTGTGACTGTAGCTGCTTTATTATATGCAAGCACCAACCATAGCCAGCCCGGCTAATCAATAGCAGAACTTTCCACTTCTGCCTCCACTTTGTGCGTTCAGTCACTGACAAGGGCTTACAACTCCCCTCGGAGTGTGTGCCTCACAAAGGATTATGGCGTTCCACAATCTGAAGACTTTCCACTGCTTCTCAATCCTCTGTCAGAAACATTTCCCTCGTGTCTGCGGTCAACACAGCGCTGGATAAGCGTGGGAGACGCGGAGAGACGCTGGGCTTACTCTCCCCCGTTGCTGCTGGGGTTGGAGACATTACTGCAGCTGCAGGACGGACCTTCACCACGAGGAAGACGACGACCGGATGCAGCTAGTAGCTTTTCCAGGCACCAGAGTCCGTCTCGTAGCTAGTTTCCTACGTCGTATTGCAAAGGCGGTAAAGCCACGCAACAAACTGCAATACTGCGTCATGCTCACAGCGCTGCGAGGCGGAATAAAGGAGCTACACCGACAGCGAGATTTCACTATAAGCTGCCCGAAAAGCCATATTATTTTTAAAATACCGCCTTTTCTGCACTATAAGGCGCACCTAAAAGCCTTTAATTTTCTCAAAAACCGGCGGTGTGCCTTATAATGCAGTGCGCCTTATATATGATCATTACGGTAATTTCTGTTACTGTAGTCAGGGGGATTGTGGGTAATGTACAGAGCTGGGTAGAGGAGCCAAAAATTGTACTCAAGTAAAAGTACTGTTACTTCAGAATAATATGACTCAAGTAGAAGTAAAAAGTAGTCATCCAAATAATTACTTGAGTAAAAGTAAAAGAGTACTTGGTGAAAAAACTACTCAAGTACTGAGTAACTGTTGAGTAACGTCTGATTAATTTTTTTAACGCAACCATTCATACAGACAAAAGTACAAAATTATCATCTTCAGGCAAATTAAAACAATAAAATAATAAAATTAATTAAAATTAATAAAAAATATCTTAAATTAAAATAATCTTAAAGTAAAGTACTTTAGTACTTTAATAAATAATAAAATAAATAAAATAATATCAGAATAAAAAAACAAAATAAGCAGTAGCACAAAATTTCAAGCCTTTGTACTTTTCTTTTTTAACCAGGCAGAACTAGAACAAGCCCATGAACTCATAGAAACTCTGTGTGTGTTTGAGTCTGTGTAAATGTGACAAAACATGCAAAAACAAACATTTTTCCCAAAGAATCACTCAGTGATGTCATGAGATTGACGTGTACGCGGATAAAAGGGATAAAAGAAAAGTAACAGCTCAACGTAGCCTAATGTAGCGGAGTAAGAGGAACAGTTTCTTCTTCACAAATCTACTCAAGTAAAAGTAAAAGTATAGTGATTCAAAACTACTCCTAAAAATACAAAATTTCCCAAAATTTACTCAAGCAAATGTAACGGAGTAAATGTAACTTGTTACTACCCAACTCTGGTAATGTAGTTGGTGTCGCCGAAGTAATGGCGCTAAAAACGTCAGGAATCGTCACAGACGTTCAAGACGACAGCAGCGACGCTGACTCGCATAATGGAGACTTTGAGGAGACGGAGCAAAGCTGGTTTTTATTTTGTTAATAAAATTTGACATACAGTATTTTTCTTCTTGTTTTTTTTGTACATTTGCTGTAGGATTTTGTAGCATTTCCTGTAGCGCAGCTCCATCAAGTAGATACGTAACTCAACCCCAGCCACTATAGTAGGCTATTTTACCATATATTTAGTGCGCCTTATAATGCGGTGCACCTTATATATGGAAAAAGTTTTAAAATACGTCATTCATTGAAGGTGCGCCTTATAGTGCGGAAAATACGGTAGTCTTTATTTGCAGCTCAGATGACAAAATGGCCAAATGTGGACACTATCTTTAATAACGACAGCTATTGTTTGACACCTTTCGTCTGAAATGCCGCTGACTCTCATAAAATACAACCACACCCCAAGCATGCATACGTTTAACAGACTTAACTGGTGAGATGTGCAGGAATGCATGATCTGTGAGGCCGTCATGGGCTCACATGGTGTTTATTTGAAGAAAGGGGGGGGGGGGGGGGGCGCTGGAAGGTGACTCTCAGGCCACGTTTACACATAAACGGATATTTTCCCCTCTACGTTTTGAAAAATTCCATCGTTTACACGAACCTGCATAAATACGCTGTTAAGGTACTATGAGCAGCCAAACCTGCAGGGGGCAGTGTAATGAGAAGATAAAGTCATGCTAGCCAATCAGAATCCTGAAAAAAAACGTCAACAAATGACACGTGTGAAGCCTGAATAATATGGTTCCGCGTTAAATCGACGGCGTAGCCTACGTACGGTGCGCGTCGCCGCGTAGCCTACGCCGTAGGCTCTGCGTTGGTGTAACGCGGAACCATAAATCGGAGTCGGAGCAGGGATCCCCAGACTTCCCTCTCCCCGGACACTTCCTCCAGCTCTTCCGGGGGGACTCCAAGGCGTTCCCAGGCCAGCCGAGTGACGTAGTCACTCCAGCGTGTCCTGGGTCTTCCTCGGGGCCTCCTCCCGGTGGGACATGCCCGGAACACCTCCCTAGGGAGGCGTCCAGGAGGATCCGGTACAGGTGCCCAAGCCACCTCAGCTGGCTCCTCTCGATGTGGAGGAGCAGCGGCTCGACTCCGAGCTCCTCCCGGGTGACCGAACTCCTCACCCTATCTCTAAGGGAGCATCCAGCCACCCTGCGGAGGAAACTCATTTCGGCCGCTTGTATCCGCGATCCCGTTCTTTCGGTCATGACCCAGAGTTCATGACCATAGGTGAGGGTGGGAACATAGATCGACCGATAAATCGAGAGCTTTGCCTTTCGACCCAGCTCCCTCTTCACCATGACGGACCGATACAATGACCGCATTACTGCGGCCGCCGCACCGATCCGCCTGTCGATCTCGCGCTTCGTTCTCCCCTCACTTGTGAACAAGACCCCAAGATACTTAAACCCCTCCACCTGAGGCAGGAACTCTCCCCCGACCTGGAGGGTGCAAGCCACCTTTTTCCGGTCGAGAACCATGGCCCCAGACTTAGAGGTGCTAATTCTAATCCCAGCTGCTTCACACTGGGCTGCAAACCGCCCCAGTGCATGCTGAAGGTCCTGGCTCGAGGGAGCCAACAAGACCACATCATCTGCAAAAAGCAGAGATGAAATCAAGTGGCTCCCGAACCGTACCCCCTCCGGCACTTGGCTGCGCCTAGAAATTCAGTCCATAAAAATAATGAACAGAACCGGTGACAAAGGGCAGCCCTGCCGGAGTCCAACACGCACCGGGAACAAGTCCGACTTACTGCCGGCAATGCGAACCAAGCTCCTGCTCCGGTCATACATACAATATTGACGATGGCCAAACAAATTGTAAACACAGGTCGCACACATGATGCTGGTGACGTTTCTGTCACATAATGTGACGTTCTGAAGCCTAAATGTCAGTTTCCCTCCGTTTACAAGCAAACGTGAAAACTGAGTTTTTGAAAATCTCCGCTTTGGCCTGAGTTTTCAGAAATTATCGTTTTTGGAGACTTTGAGCTTCGTTTTCATGTAAACGAACGGCCAAAACGCATGAAAACGCCACCGTTTTTGCTACGTGTAAACGGGGCCTCATTCAGACCCGGCCCCTAGTGGTCATTCCCTCAACTGCACTTTTCAGCTCCTCCGCAGCGGCTTCACTTGCCACGCAGGTGGATTTATGATCATTGACTGGTTGTCGTCTTGTCACTGTGAAGCGTGCAAGTACGGTGCACGCTTGCAGATGCTCCCATATGCGCAGTGCACATGTAATACAAGCATTCACTTCATGCTTTAATCCCTGGATTGTCTGCCTTGGTGAAAACTTGCCTCCTTTTTTGACGTAGCGTATCAGCCTCATGCACAAACGCCAGAAACTCTCTCATAACATGCTGATGCGGACTTGCCCTCCCTCCATGGAGCCCTGCACATGCAGAGGAGAATGTGCTGGCAGAAGCAGAACCAGGACGATTAAATGATGCAGCAGGAGTGGAGTGAAAGCGATGGGGGATTGAGATTTTCTTTTTTCTGTCATTATAGTAGCTATCACTTAGTGCAACTGCAGAAGAAGCTGCTGCACCGACAACAAAACAGATCTGACGTGAGAAACTGCGGCACGGTGAGAAATGACTTTCAGATGGGCAGATACCCACAGATACCCACGTGTGTGACGCAGAGACGCTGGTCTGACCTTGACGTGAGCGTGTAAAGGATTGACGGAAATGTTTGGTTTTAGCATTTGGAGCGTTTGACATCTGCTTGTTTTCCGTCGTCATGACGCTCAGATGCCGACAAATGGAAAACCAGATTAAAGAGGGGAGAAATTTAAGATGATCAGGTCAACATTTGTAGACAAACGTTAGTGCTTTCTTTCTGCAGTAACCTGTTTAAGGAACAGATTACTACAAAAGCGCAGGCAACATCCACCGACGTGGTGCTGACCTCTAAAGTGCTTCTGTGTTGTGGCCAATCACGAGAAAGTTGATTATGTTGACTTTCCAGGCCTTCGCTGCAGCTACCTTAAGTTGCTGCTTGCTTCTTGGCCTTTTTGCCTTTATTTTTAAGTCTTCAGTAACTGAAAACACTTAGATCAGGTGACTGACTTAGCCACTAAAAATACTGCAACAAGCCTGGATTTGCCTTGGCAGTATTTGTGGGTCATCACCCATCAGCAGAGAGAAACGTCATCCTTCACATCACTTTTGGAGCGTTTGTCTGGATGAGCTTGGAGAATAAACACCATCCATCCTTCTACAGCCACTTATTCCCATGAGGGGTCACAGGGAGCAGATATTCCAGCTCTGTTTGGATGAAACCCGGGAATATTTCATGGACAGGTGACCAGTCCGTCACACGGCCACACATCGACAGCTACCTCACATTCACTCCTTGGCCTGTGGCCTGGTTGCGAAACGTCTTCCAATAAAGCTGAATGACAACATTTTGATCACACTTTATGTTATTTCAGTGCCTAAGTAAATCATGTGAATGAATTGAATGAATGAATTATTTTATTTTCGTGTCCGGACATTTAAATGACCCATCCCTCATGGGATTACACAGACACATTAATTACATCAAAATATAACATTCCGGTGTGTAAACCACCTACTTCCAGCTACAAATAATAATAATAATGATAATAAGCAGCAACAAATAATAATAATAAATAAAATTAAAATTAAAATTAAAATTAAAATTAAAATTAAAACAAAATAAAATAAAATATCCCACACTAGAAAATGAACAAAAAAATACAAAAAAAATACAAAAAGAATACACCCACAGAAATACCGACCCATACGCACACAGCCCCCCCATACCCAAGTCCATAATTAGATTATATCATAACTCACTCCACAACAGCCAATACCAACCCTTACAGACAATTGAACCGATCCATACAATAATAATATGCAGTCCATATCACAGAGAAACACACACAAATTGAGGATTTTATCCCATATAAGTTACCTTTCTCTACGGAAGAGTATTAGGGCCACTTAAAAAAAATAAAAAGAATTCTGAGAAAAAAGTCAGAATTCTGACTTTAATCTCAGAATTCTGAGAAAAAAGTCAGAATTCTGAGATTAAAGTCAGAATTCTGAGACCCCGTCCACACGTAGCCGGATATCTGCGGATATCTGCTAAACCGGAGATATTTTCCTACGTTTTGACCTGTCATCCACACGAAAACGCAAATAAACGAAGCTTTAAAAAAACTCCGGGCAAAGTGAAGATTTTTGAAAACTCCGTCTATGTAGATGCGTGTAGACACACACAACCGGAGTTTTGCGTTTTCGAACGTCACATTATGCGCCAAAACAACAACAAATCTGCTCTGACGTGCGACTTTTGTTTACTATAGAAATACAGATGATCCAGCATCTGTTCTCCAAGCTATTAAATAAATGGTCTCTGGTCTTGACCACCGCTTACTGCGTTACACCGACACAGAGCCTACGCCGTAGGGTACGCGGCGACGCGCAGCCCCCGGAGCCCCGGAGCCGCAGAGGTGCAGCTTCCCCGGGAGCTGCAGATGATCTACAGGTTAGAAATGCTTATGAATGTGGTCGAAAACGCAGATCTTCGGTTACGTGTGGAAGGGTTTTTTTTTTAAAACGATGTAATCTGGATGCAAATTTTTTTATAAACGGAGGGGGGAAATATTCGTTTTTAAAAATACCCGGCTACGTGTGGACGGGGTCTAAAGTCAGAATTCTGACTTTTTTCTCAGAATTCTGACTTTAATCTCAGAATTCTGAGAAAAAAGTGAGAATTCTAGGCCACTAAAAAAAAAAATAATAATTCTGAGAAAAAAGTCAGAATTCTGACTTTAATCTCAGAATTCTGAGAAAAAAGTCAGAATTCTGAGAAAAAAGTCAGAATTCTGACTTTAATCTCAGAATTCTGAGAAAAAAGTCAGAATTCTGAGAAAAAAGTCAGAATTCTGAGAAAAAAGTCAGAATTCTGACTTTAATCTCAGAATTCTGAGAAAAAAGTCAGAATTCTGAGAAAAAAGTCAGAATTCTAAGAAAAAAGTCAGAATTCTGAGAAAAAAGTAAGAATTCTGACTTTAATCTCAGAATTCTGAGAAAAAAGTCAGAATTCTGACTTTAATCTCAGAATTCTGAGAAAAAAGTCAGAATCCATCCATTATCTATTCCCGCTTTATCCCTTGCGGGGTCACGGGGGTCTGCTGGAGCCTATCCCAGCTCATTTCAGGTGAGAGGCAGGGGTTACACCCTGGACAGGTCACCAGTCCATCACAGGGCCACATATAAACACACAAACCATGCTCACAACAACACTCACGCTCACACCTACGGGCAATTTAGAATCACCAATTAACCTAGGCTTTAAATAAAAATTCAGAAAAAAACAAAAATATTTTCAAAAAGATATTCAATTAAAACGCCTTCCTCCATACTTAACAGATCTAAATCAGGATTATAAATTCTTTCAAACAAAACGTGACGTAAATCATGATATAAAGGACAATATAAAAGAAAATGAATTTCACTCTCCACCACATTTAATTCACAGTACAAACATATTCTATTTTCTTCAGGTTCACCTCTATATCTTCCTGTTTCAATATGCAGGTGTAATATACCACACCTTAACTGTGCACAGAGTGATCATGTGAATGTTTCTTCTCAACCTTGATTAATGTAATCTGTTCAAACTTATTGAACTTGGTCTGAAGATTGCAGTGGAAGAAAGAATATGTCAGATTTAGTCCAAAACACCACCAACAAATGTATTAAAGCTCCTGAGCGGTGCTCGGTGTTACAGTCTGATAATGTGGTAACTGTTCACACACAGATCTCCTCACACTCACACGGTTGCCATCTGTGCTGCCGCCTTAAAATACACGAGAATTGTTTTACCATCCCCAGATGATGGAGGTTAACGCTCCCTCAAGAGGGAATGCATTTAACACGAAGCACTAAGGTGACACCGTCTGGGACAGTGTTGCTATTGCAGATCCTGCTCTGCTCCCGTACTGGTGCAGGGACGAACGCTGAGATGTCTCGCTGGTGCAGACACCATTTCTAGCTCCTTCTTTCCCACTCTGAAATGACAGGCCTGTTCAGAAGCGTCTGTTCCTGCATTTAGGATATAAAAAAGAAATAAAAGATTTTTAAGACTTTCCTGTTTCCTGAGGATTTTATCCTTAAATATCTCCATTTACTTTTTTTTTTAATCAATTTGTTCTGTCAATAAACTGTTTCTATTTACATATTCATATTTTCTCTTTATTAATTCATTTATTTTGGATGTTTGCCCTCATATATAACCCCAAGACTCCTTTCCAACACAGGATAAGAGTTCATATTGCTCTATCAATGTATTTGGATGAATGTTTTTTATCTTCTTTCCTGTTCAGCTGACAGTTGCTCGTTATTATGATTCCGTGGCTTTCCAACTGCTACTACCGTAGTCATGGTAACAGTGTTTGCAGAAGGTGTTTGTGGCAAAATGTTGAACGTTTCCTCTACTGCAAACCCCAGCAGGCTGTGCGTGACGTACACGAGAACCAAACTCGGCCTACACTTGTGTTCTTTCTCTTATCCTTGTGAGAGCTGTGCAACATTTTGTACGCGTCCATGTGTACATGTACACAGTGCAAATCCGAAACAAATACTGCATTACTTAATCCAGTGGTAGTGATGCAGCCCTGCATGCATCGTGATCAAGTCCTGGGGAGGAGAACACGTGCATCAACAAGAATAAACTCACACAAATGTAAACTTATGACCTGCAGCACCACGATAATTGATGTTGTGTTAGAGCAGGGGTCGGCAACCCGCGGCTCTAGAGCCGCATGTGGCTCTTTAGCGCCGTCCTAGTGGCTCCTGGAGCTTTTTCAAAAATGTTTAACCTTTTTTTTCCTTTTTTTCTTTTTTCCCTCTTTTTTTCCTTTTTTTCTCTTTTTTCTATTTTTTTTTCCTCCTTTTTTCCTTTTTTCCTTTTTTTCTCTTTTTTTCTCCCTTTTTCCTTTTTTATCTCGACATTTCGACTTTTTTCACAAAATTTTTACTTTTTTCTCAAAATTTTGAATTTTTTCTCTGCATTTCGACTTTTTTCTCAAGATTGTACTTCAACATTAATCTTGACATTTCGACTTTTTTCTCGAAGTGCATAATGAAAAAAAAATCTTCCCCCAGTTATAACTAATATAGAAACATGCAGCATGTGTTGTCTTCATTCTAAGGCTGATACAAGACTTTTCCTTTTTTGCGGCTCCAGACATATTTGTTTTTTGTGTTTTTGGTCCAATACGGCTCTAAAACATTTTGGGTTGCCGACCCCTGTGTTAGAGGCAAGAAAATTTGATTTGAACAGGTACAGGTACAGAACCCAACCGTCATTTGTCTGTGGGGTCCAACTGAGATACCAACGAGCCTGCAACGAGCCTGCAGTCTACTACTAGTATACTTAATTATAATTTCGACATTTTTCTCAACATTTCAACTTTTTTCTCGACATTTCGAATTTTTTCCTCAACATTTCGGCTTTATTCACGAAAGTTTGACTTTAATCACGAAATTGTATTTCAACTTCATTCTCGAAATTTCAACTTTATTCTCGAAATTTCAACTTTATTCTCGAAATTTTCGACTTTATTCACGAAATTTCGACTTTTTTCTCGAAGTGCACAATAAAAAAAAATCTTCCCTTCTCAAATATTTTTTTTTCCTGCCTGGCCCTAATACTCTTCCGTACTTAAAGTGATCCAGGTTTATTGTAATAAAAAAGATCAAAAGGCAGCAATCAATTATTATAATGCAAAAATAAAATAACAAACAATGAATACTTGTGTGGCTGAAACAAAGCAAAACGGTGATGGTCAACAAAAAATATATCAGCCTACATGAGCACTTTCCTTTTTTCTCCCTCCCGCCACCACACAATCAAACCAACCAACCAACAAATTAAAGCCACACCCATAAGCCCCAACGTGATGACGTAACATAAGTATAATTTCTACAATTTAAACGTATCCATAACTTACTTAAAGTACCCTTATAATTAAGCAAAGCACAAATATGTTATTTTGGCCGCTACAACTGTTATTTATCCTCATGATTGGATTGTCCAAGGGTTTCCGTGTTGGCGTCGCCAATTGCTCCCAGTGCTTAGGCCCAGGTTCCATTCAATTCATTTACATTTTATTTATATAGCGTCTATTGCACATAAGTAAGGGTCTCTAAGCGCTTGCCAGAGACCCAGAACACGACCCAGATCAGGTAACATGGGTGTTGAACGGGCGTGGGCCCAGAAAGGGTGTCTTATCAAGCTCCAACTTGGTTCAGCCACATAAATACATCCAATTCACCTGCAGCCAACATGGAATCAGCCGGCAATCCTATAAGAGGCCCCATTTATAACGTTTAAATGATGGCTGGGTATTGGCAGGCTGGTGACTGAAGCATTAACAGGCTGGTCAGAAACTAGGACTGATGATTAAAGGGCAAACACTAAAACCCTAAAACTAACACAAAGGAACGTTTTAGTCTGCATCCCTGTGTGACTGGAGGGTTCTGTAAGTTGCTTTTACAACGGTCTTGTTTGGTCTTTTTCTATCCGTCATAACTTTCTTGAGCATCTGAGGTGATGTCTGCCGTATCTCTGTGAGCTAGTTCTACATAGTTGTTGCAAGAGGCAACTGGAGTGGGAATGCAGAGTCGCTTTGGATGGATTTTGCAGACAGCAAGGACGGTATACAGCAAGAGCTAGTAGATGCTTCCAAAAAGTAATCAAATATTGCTTTAAATGAAACTGAAACAGACTTTTTAATGTGAAGGTAGGTTTTTTGTGCTCCTCTAACTCTGAGGCAGGGTTTCTATGGAAGAGTATTAGGGCCAGGCAGGAGAAAAATAAAAATAATATTTTAGAGGAGGAAGATTTTCTTTTCATTATGCATTTCGAGAACAAAGTCAAAATGTCGAGATTAATGTTGAAGTAGAATTACGAGAAAAAAGGGGAAATGTTGAGAAAAAAGTGGAAATGTCGAGAAAAAAGTGGAAATGTTGAAAAAAAGTCAAAATTTCGTGAATAAAGTCGAAATAATGAAAAAAAAGTTGAAATGTCAAGGGCAAGGCAGGAGAAAAATAAAAAATAATATTTTAGAGGGGGAAGATTTTTTTTCATTATGCACTTTGAAGAAAAGTCGAAATGTCGAGAAAAAAGTCGAGATAAATGTGAAGTACAATTTCGAGAAAAATGTCAAAATGTCGAGAAAAAAGTCGAAATGTTGAAAAAAAAGTGGAAATGTTGAGAGAAAAAAGTCAAAATTTCGTGAATAAAGTCGAAATGTTGAAAAAAAAGTCGAAATGTCGAGGGCAAGGCAGGAGAAAAATAAAAATAATATTTTAGAGGAAGATTTTTATTCATTATGCACTTAGAAGAAAAGTCGAAATGTCGAGAAAAAAGTCGAAAAGTCGAGAAAAAAGTCAAAATGTTGAGAAAAAAGTCGAGATTAATGTTGAAGTACAATTTCGAGAAAAATGTCAAAATGTCGAGAAAAAAGTCGAAATGTTGAGAAAAAAGTCAAAATTTCGTGAATAAAGTTGAAATGTGGAGAAAAAAGGCAATATTTCGACTTTATTCACGAAATTTCTACTTTTTTCTTGAAATTGTATTTCAACATTAATCTCGACATTTCTACTTTTTTCTCAAAGTGCACAATAAAAAAAAATCTTCCACTCTCAAATGTTTTTTCTCTTGCATGGCCCTAATACTCTTCCGTAGGGTTTCACACAGAGGTTAGATGAAGAAAAGGCTGGAACGCTGGTGATCCGCTCTGACACTGAACTCACAAAAAGGAGCTCAACTCCACAGGAAACGGATAAACAATCAGACACAGGTGAAGCACAACAAGAGGCGGATCAGGTGATCGCATAAGGAGGGAAGGCAGACAACGGCAGGAAGTGACCTGGAAAGAAACAGACAAGGTGAGTGTCAAAATAGAACACAAAGGGACAAACGGAGTGAAAGTAAGCAGGAACAACGCTCTCTGAGGTGGAACAGTTCGGGATAAGATGAGAAAACAGTCTCAAAGCCAGTCACAGCAGCATTTCTACAAGAAAACACATCTGCTTACATTACACCATCTCAAAAAAACATGAGCGATAATCTTAAAGTCACAAGGTTACAAATACATGGCGTAGTAGAGCATGCTGGGAAAACACAGCCAAGTTTCTAAAAACTGTTTTTAAAGGCTTGAAGGCCAGAAGCAAATGTATGAGATAGACCTGGTATGAAATCACTTTATTTTCATCCTTGGTGACAGATGGATCTAAAATTTGAGCCGATACCGAGCATGACCTCAGACCCCATTCACACCTGGCATTAACAAGGAACGCCGACCACAAGTGATACAAGGTTTGAATACATTTGAAGGCGGATTCAAATAGGATCATTAAGCGTGATTTTGAAAATGGTCTGAGACACTTCTGTCCGTATCGTCTTTGTAGTCTGAAAGGGAAAGCATCTTGGGGACGTAACATCATTGTCTTAGGCCAGTGGTTCCCAACCTTTTATCCTTGTCCCCCCCCCACTTGTGTCTAAGACCAGCCAGGCCCCCGACCCGTACGTACTAGCACCAAAATAGTCTTTAATTGATAAAATGAATATTAATTATGTTTTTTTGATACATTTCTCTTTGGTTTACTCTCTATACATATGACTTGGTTTTTCTCCAATGTCACCAATGTATAAAATACGCACAAAAGGACATAAAAGGACATACAAATATTTCTGAAAAATGTGTCTTTTAATATGAGACCAAATTTTTTTTAACATTTTTCTTTCGACAACCTGTGGGAGTAGATTAAATGTTGAGTAATGATATAATAATAAGGAAGGAAATAATTTCCTGTGTTTGGCACCAGTGTATAAAAAACACAAAAAATATTCAAGACATTCATAAATTATTCCTAACAATGTCTTATGAATGACTCATTCGCAAATATAATTTTTACAACTGTATAATTTCAAAGCAGACAAAGTTTTGCGCCCCCCCAGAGATCTCTGGCGCCCCCCCAGGGGGGCCCGGACCCCAGGTTGGGAGACACTGTCTTAGGCGATATGTCATTTAAGAGTGAATGGCCTCAACAGAGTTTTTCTTATTCTATTTCTTTTGTAATGTTTGTTTGTACAAATCCTTTGTTGAAGTTTGTGGCAGATCTTCTTTGTATTTTATCTTCCAGGTTATTTCCTCCTTCCTCCTTTCCTCCTAAAAAATAACTGCATTTGTTGTTTGGATCATGCAAATGGTTTTTGCATTGTTACATTTGGTAATAATTCTTCAGCGATGCGGCAAAATGAGGTCCTAACTGATTTGTCAGCCGTTTGCATTGTTACGGAGGGAAGTAATTGTGGAGAAGCTGTTGTACAAAAACAAATGGTGGTTGAACATGTTTCCCCTGCCCGCTTGTTAAACAGGAAGTCTTTGTCAGTATTTGATACCATCTATCCGTGGTAAAGATGATAAAGGTGTTCTTTGTTAACTATGATTTTTTCTCCTTCTGTTGTTTAAAGTTAGAAATGATACATTTTGTTCATTAATGAATTGTCCTGCAGAGTTCTATACTGGTAAAAGTCTGTGGAGAACGTACATCGATAACCTTTGTGGGCTTTGTGTTACTTTAATTGTTTTTTTATATGCAGATGATGTGGTTGTTTTCGTTGGTGAGAGACTGTACATGAGCTAACAAATGTTTTAAAAAAGATCACATAGTGTCTCAACAAATATTTGTGTTGAAGCACGTTTGACACTCTTCAAAAAACACTAGTGGGGATAGCCTACAAAGTGAAATATTTTCATTTTAGGAGAGAGACTACTAGTTGTCTCAGAATATTAATATTTAGGATAGATATATAGATGTAAATATTTGCTGGAAGGTCTGTGATAAGAGGCTTAGGTGCTTTCACTACTGTGGCCCGTTTTTTTTGTTCCGTTTCAGGGGCTGAATCGATACAGTTGTTCCGTTTCTCGTTTGTGGAGTTTGTGTTCACAAGGCAAACGTCTGTACCGTTTCAAAGCTGATAACAAATTCCATGCGCTAACCAGCTGCTCTCTGATTGGTCAAATGAACCCGGAAGGAGTTTCCTCTTCCGCACCCCGGGAAAAACAACACGCCCCTTTCAGCGCAGCGCAGACTGCAGCCGTTGGCTTTGGCTGATTTATGGTTCCGCGTTACACCAACGTAGCACCTACGGCGTAAAGTACGATATAGGCACTGCGTCGATTTAACGCGGAACCATAAATCAGGCTTATGCGCTCGGCGCAGAGCGGAGCCCGGCAGTGGACGAGAGGCCGCCTGCCGCAGCCGGGTTTGCGCTGCTGTTCAATTCGGGCAGGGTTTGCGCTGCGCAGACCCTGCCCAAATTGAACATTGTTTAATTTCATACAATGTTTAATTTGTGCCGTGCTGGGACGACATCTCGGCATGTCCAATAGGAGAGAAGGTGGTGGAGGCTGCACCGACTCTCCTTGCGCCGCACATACACATGAATGGAGTTGTGTCGGTTGCTGTGTGGATTAGGTTCTCACTACAAATAAAAAAAATTAACCGTTTCAGGTCTCGATTGGAATCGGGCCGAGACCACCTCTCCTAGGTGATCTCGGATCGCTTGTTTTGTACCGTTTCAGAGCGCGATTGCTGTGTTCACATGTACCAAACGTTCCGATCTTTAGGGGGAAACGTTCCCTGTATCGGAACAACTGCTTGAAACGGTACAGGTGTGAAAGCACCCTGAGTCACTGTTCAACCCATTGTGATCCTTTTCCTCTTTATTATTAAGTATTCAAATAGAATCAAAACAAACTTTATTTATACAGCACTTTTCATACAATAGTAACGCAAAGTGTCAGTCATGGTTAAAAACACACACCTGTCTTTTTCACACACATTAATACCCACACAGCACACATATATATCCCCCCCCCCCCAAAAAAAAAACACACACACGTTATCAGATATTATGGATCTATAGACACACACATACACAAACAGACAAAATAACGTAGGTAGATGCAGAACGAGCAATGTTATAATGTAATAATCCTGATTTTATTTATTCAATTTCAAACAGCATGTTGTTTCTGATATAATCAGCCTGTTTAATCATCACTTAAATGTAAATAACATTTTTGAAAAGCTAACAAACTCCCAGTATGTTTGTATGTTATGTGTTATTTGTTTTTTAAATTCTTTATAGAGCCCATTAACTAGTTTGTCTTACCCATGAAATACTAGCAACTAAATATCACAGTCACATGTCTACATGTTCTGGTATAAATGTGTTTAATTCCACTTTTTAGTGGATTCAACTTTTTACCCGCATTTGATCTACTTTTCAGTTGACTTCCAACTTTTCTTTGTCTCAATTTTTGAGACAAAGATTTAAATCTGAAGTTGACCCCTGTGCTTTTTGTAATGAATCTGAAGAATCACTTGATCATCTGTTTCTATTGTGTCCTGTCTCACAAAGTTTTTGGCGTGAAATTGTCTACCTATCATATCTTACCTGTCATCATTTTATTTCATTGTATTTGTTATTTACCGGTACTGTTTAATTGTATCTTGCCAATTCAAAGCACTTTGAATTACCTTGTGTTGAATTGTGCTACACAAATAAACTTGCCTTGCCTTATTGTTTATGTGTCATACAAGTTTTGGATTTAAAAATACAGGAAATTTTCCGCCAACCAACGTCCAGTATCTTACATTATAAGACAGATTTACGAGAAATGTAAAATAACTACCTGTCAACCACTTACAGACTACAATTATGTGCTCAGAATCTGAAGTCTACCTTTGTTGACACTGAAATGCTGTACGGAGACTTGACAAGTACAGTATGTTGTGTGTATATCTCTTGTTCATGACACCTCCCAAAATATGTTCTATTTTGTTATATTGTATTGTATTTCCTCCACAAGCAGCTTGTATAAATGTGTGTTTTTTTTCCATGTCTCTTTATTGGGTAGTCGATGTAACGCATATTACACAATAAACATTTTTTAAAGGATTCAACAAATTACCCCGTTTTATATTTTATATTTTACCACACACACACACACACACACACACACACACACACACACACACACACACACACACACACACACACACACACACAAGTAAATAAATAAAGACACAAAACCTAACATATCAAACCCCCCAAAACACACACACACACTATAAAATACATAATTATAAACAGGTCCCAAAGTAAGTACCAATTACCAATCAAACTCTGACTGAAGACAATAATAGGAAAAATAAAGTAATAAAATAAAATACAGGACACAAAAAACAACAACAAAAATAATAATAAAATAAAGTGAAATTAAATAAACAGAAAATAATAAAAATTAAAATAAACAGACATAAGAGGAACCCTAAATAAAAATACAATAGAAATGGTTATCTATAATTAAATTAAATCAAATTAAATTAATCTTCCAAGAATGCCAAAGAATTAACAAGAAGAAAAAGTAATTATATTAATCTCCTTCTTAGTAAAACTATTAAAATCTTCAGGTACACCAAAAATAGAGATTAAATGTGTGTTTTTGTGTATAAATTGTGTTAAAAAATTTTTTTTCAGTTGACTTCCTGCTTCCGCTAAATCCGTGTACGTAACATAGACCGCTGCTGCCAATGCAGCAAGAGTACCTGGCTGCAGGCAAGATGGCCGACAAGGGCGCGGCCATTTTTTCCAGCCATACCGGAATTCCAGACCGGAAGTTGGTCTTCTTCGTGTATATTACAGGCCCCCAGTCTCGCGCTCAGCAGGCACGCCGATTTTTTCCAGTGGCCAGCCGCGGTACTGCAACAAAAAATCCCATGGGGCCCAGAAAGCTTTTTTCCCATAGACCGCAATAGTAAAAGAGAAGCCTCTAAAACTGTTCACAGGACACCTCCAGCTGTAATCACCACCAATTACTAATCTTTGTATTCTATATTTTTAAGTCATGGACTTTATATCCGTCAAAAATGTTTTATAACGGCCAGAAAAGTCAAAGAAAAGTCTCTTTCTGGGCGTGACGTCACGGCTGTGCCGTGCACTCGCAAAGCGCGGTCGTGTGTGTCTCGGGAACGAGGATGGCTGAAACTAAGCCGTTCGGCGGAATAATCACTCAGAAACACATTGCATTGCCAATTTGCACCAAACAGAAATGTTTAATAGCAAGAATAATAATGGTTTGTCATTCTTGTACTTAAACATTTCCGTTGTAGCCAACGGTGTATGGTTTGTGAAAATAAGATATCAGGCAGGAATAACACAAGTCTAAGACCCTGTCCACACGTAGCCGGGTATTTTTAAAAACGAATATTTCCCCCCCTCCGTTTATAAAAACATTTGCATCCACACATAACCGAAGATCTGCGTTTTCGACCACATTCATAAGCATTCTAATGATCCTGTAGATCATCTGCGGCTCCGCGGAGGCGCAGATGTGGGTGTTTCCACTGAGATCCTCCTGCACACACACACCTAACGCACTTCAAATATGTATTCTTCTGTTGCTCTTTCATTTGGAGGCAGCGCCCTGCACGGGACTAAATGAGGGTCAATATTAACAAAATGAGCTTGTGGCGTGAGATCCCCACCTCACAATAAAACTGACCTCCATCAGGTTTGAGCAAACGTGCAGGGAGAGAGATGTGTCGTAGTTGTTGCGACGGTGCCGTGGAGTTTTAGATGTCATGTGTTTAACATCATTGTAGTGGCTATTTGTCCTCCAGGTGAATTATAACAAAGTAAATAAATAAATCAAAATATTCAACTCAAAGTATCAAACTATAATAATCAAACGGCCACTGAGACACCTAGGGAGTGGATTTACGCAGGATACAGAAAGTCCATTGTCCAGGCAAAAAATATAGTTTCCATGGTTTATTTTCCTGGCAAACAAACGAGCAAAGATCTTTGACGCCTTTCTTGCCCTGGTAAAAAACCATCTGCCCTCCCAGGTGCCCGGCTCACCTGTGTCTGCCAACCCATATATATAATCTCACCTGGTGCGCTCCAGCTACCCAGTACTTTCAAAATAAAACATGGTTAAGTAACAAAATAAACTTAATCAATACTAAATATCATAAACAAATTAAAACCGGTCTGGTTCGGCGCGACGAATAATAATATACACGAAGAAGACCAACTTCCGGTCTGGAATTCCGGTATGGCTGGAAAAAATGGCCGCGCCCTTGTCGGCCATCTTGCCTGCAGCCAGGTCCCTCTCCAATGCAGAGCGACGTCGTCACACGGCGGCCATCTTGCCACAGGAGAGACGCTCACTCATAACATTATGTTTAATGGAGCATGTACTGCTCAAACAACCTTAACTTGCTCAATTCTCAACAGATTTTCAAACAGTTTGGTTTGTTATGAACGTCAGAGAAGTAGTTATGACACTGCATACTTGTGAATAATTATAAACATTGAAAAACGTACTTTATTAATAACAAGAAACAGATAGCTATGACATGGTAGTTATATTAAATCAATATTTCTATAGTATTCTTAGTAATATTTATATTTACATTATAACATATATACATATATTATTACCATATAATATATATATATATATATATATATATATATATATATATATATATATATATATATATATATATTAGTAAATATTACTAAGAATACTATAGAAATATTGATTTAATATAAATACCATGTCATAGCTATCTGTTTCTGGTTATTTTCATATAAAAGTACGTTTTTCAATGTTTATAATTATTCCCAAGTATGCAGTGTCATAACTACATCTCTGACGTTCATAAGAAACCAATCTGTTTGAAAATCTGTTGAGAATTGAGCAACTTAAGGTTGTTTAAGCAGTACATGCTCCATTAAACACAATGTTATGAGTGAGCGTCTCTCCTGGGGCAAGATGGCCGCCGTGGGACGACGTCGCTCTGCATTGGCAGCAGCGCGGACGAGTCATGGCGACGTCATGATGTCATGACGCCAGACGTCAGCGCGTAAACTGGGACGTCTCCCACATGAGGAAATGTCATATAAGGAGGCAGGATCCACATTTTTCGCGGAAGATAAGTGCAGCTGTGCAGAGGGAAGTGCAGGTAAGAATTACGTGTACTAACTCCTTTTCATTCATACATTGTCGTTTACGCAGCGTTTTCAGCTGTAGTTCGTTTAAACTTGACCTTTAATTGTCACGACCCGCACTGATCACATACTCACGTACTCACGCTGACGTCACACCGGCTCCCTAATGAACATTAAACGTCGTTTTAGACCAAAAATCTCTGTTTCACCTGATATGAGGTCATATCCAGTATGTTACACTGTGATTAATGTCTTATTTAAGCCCGGTATCCTTGTTTGTAAAATTAAATAGTGATATGCCTGCAAACAAAGACGGGAAAAAATGTTAAATATATTTCCTGGTTTGGTTTGATAAAGTCTCTAATTGAAGAAAAGAGTCCACGTGTAGCCACGAGGTGAATTATGTAATCTAACCACTCCTTAACCTTTCTCTGGTCCGTTTAAGCTGTTAAAACTGTGGTTTGATTCATTTTCATTCTGCAACAGAAGCAGGTGATGAATGAATGAATGAATGAATGAATGAATGAATGAATGAATGAATGAATGAATGAATGAATGAATGAATGAATGAGAGAGAAGGTTTGTGTTTAATTCTGGCACTTTTTTTTTTAATCCTAGAGAAATCAGCATGTTTTAATTTTTTTATTTTTATTTTAATGTTTATTTAACAGGGATTATACATACAACATTGTCACAAAGAATGAAAAATGTGATGCATACAAGACGTCTAGCTTCAGCTAATTTGCAGTCTTTGTCCCTGGTCAGGCAAAAGAAGGATAAAAGATACTGAATACAAAATACAATAATACAAATACAGTGAATAATGCAGTGAACAGATATCATAAACACAGCTCCAAAATTTAGATACATAATTACACAAGTTAAATACATTAAACATTAGTAAAATACTGTACTGACAGTGACTTGAGAGAAGTTAATGTTTGCATTTCTTGCACTAAACATCCTTAATTCTGTTTGGGATTTTATTTCTGGTGGTAAAGAATTCCATACGTGTGTACCCAGCACTGAAAGGGATGACTGACCAAATGTTGTCCTGCATCTTCTTTTGTCATTTTAATTCCTAAAGAGTGACGCACTTCACCTTCTGAATACCAATAATATATAATTTGATCAGTTTCAATTATGGGCCCTCATTTCCTTTAAAGTTGTATTACCCCTAGTTAAGTAGAAAATATTTCAAAAGATAATTTTCTCGTGCATTTAAGTTGGTTCAGTTACAATTTAGTGGTTTTATTTGAATATATAAACTATGTTTCTATACATTAAATCATTTTTCAGAGTCTAAATTGACAGTTTACTGTCTGACTACTGTGTTTAACGCAAATCAAAAGAACATTTATACTATATTTGCTCATGTATCACAAGTAAATCATCAGTGCAATTGTATTACCACTAGTTATGTAGAAAATATTTCAAAAGATAATATTTTTGTGCATTTAAGTTGGCTCAGTTACAATTTAGTGGTTTTATTTGAATATATAAACTATGTTTCTATACATTAAATCATTTTTCAGAGTCTAAATCGACATTTTACCGTCTGACTACTGTGTTTAACGCAACTCAAAAGAACATTTATACTATATTTGCTCATGTATCACAAGTAAATCATCATCAGTACAATATCAGAAATCAGAAAGGGGGTTTATTGCCAAGTTTGTTAACACACACAAGGAATTTGTTGTGGTGATTGGTGCAATACAGTAAAAGTAAAAATAAAAATATTAAAGCAAACAAGTATATGGAGATAAAATAAGAGATAGAATAAAGTAAAATGTATAAACAGAAATGTACAATATGAGGATTAAAAAGTGCCGGATATGAATCTTTACAAAAAGTGACGTAGGATGACAGATGACAGATAAAATGTATAAACAATGTATTTCAACACTATTTGCATACATGTTTTCTTAATACCAGCCCTAACTGTGAGAAAGTTGCATCATTTCATCTGACTTGAGGTGAAATTTCACTAAAAAAATTTTTAAACTGTCACTACTTAAAAATGAATGGCTTGAAATGAAATTTACTTGCAACTCTGCTAAATGCAATGTTAATTACAAAAACAAAAATAAAAACCAGTGTAAAGCATCAACAAAAATGCTTGATAATGCAGTTCCCTGCAGCCCTGTAACTTGATACGTAGAGTCTTGTTTCTCATGTAAATGATCAATAGCGTAACCACTTGGGCTTTCTCTGGAAGAGCATGAGGAAGTAATTACATGTTTTTTTTAGTTTGACTAGTTTTTGTAGCGTATTCCAGTCAGACTTTCTAGTATCTATCTCTTCATCCTTCTCAGAAGGAAGCTGCAGCGCTATAACTGGTTTTAAGCCTCATTTCCCACCAACGAAACAGAAAAGTGTGAAATGAGGATGAAGAATTCAGTTTCTGAAACAGAAACAGCTCTCTGGTCGGCCGTGTTTCTAAACGCAACAAAGCTGATCATAAAGTGTTATGTGGAAACATTAGCTGCAGGTAGTCCAGGTCTTGTTTATGGACCGTCGAGGTCAGGAAGAGGGGAGGAACACATTTTTACTTTCCTTTCATGGAGAAATACATTTCTGTCCCCTCAGATGTGGTTTAATCCTCTGAAAGCATAACATAAACACGGAAATGACTCTTCTTTGATGCAGATAGCTTTGAATCGGCCTCTCTCCCTGTTTTTTAATCGGTTCTATCATGTAAAGCCATAAACATTAAAGGACCTTTTTGTTCTGCATCTGTCTGGGATTCATTTACCGGGGGGTTAAGGTATCAAGACCACTGTATATAAAACAAAGATTTACTCAAGTTGATGCTATCTGCAGTGTCTTCCCATACTGTCTGTTGGTGAAACAGAAAACTCCCTCCACCTTGCATTTACACAAGCTCTTTTCCAATAGTTCATAGGCCTGTGTTGAAAAAATCGATTTCCCAATTCTAAATCGATTCTCATATTAATTCCTAAAAATCGATTCATATGTCTAAAGATCGAATTTTTGGTTTTTTTTTTTCTTTTCTTTTATTTATTTGTCTTTTTTTTTCATCATTACATTACAACTTTTGGTTATTTTTTTGTTTATCCCCAAAAAAGGAATGTTTTGTTGGACACGAGAATAACTGGTGCCATGTTTTTGCCTTTAAATATGTTTAAAGGTATGAAAACATTAAAGTGTTAGGTTATAATTGCATAAATTGTCCATATTTCATTACTTTTATAAACTGTCTTGGGGTTACATTTGCAAAAAATGCTAAAAACCAAATGCTCAAAATTTTAAAACCAAAATAGACCGAAAATGGAACAAATAAAAACGGAATGTGGGAAAAAAAAAAAAAATAAATAAAACCGATTTCATCCGTCTCTGTTTCCTCCCTGGATCTGTTTGGTAATTCTGACCCACATGATGTTTCTGAAAGCAGTTCTATCAGCATTCTGGGAGCTGATTGGTCCTTACAGCATCATTAGCTGCAATACTTGCTGTTTAATCTCAATATAATACTAGTAGTAATATTTTGCATAACTACAGTCATATAATTCATGCAACAGCTCAAAAAACAGTTTTAATAACACTAACCCAAATCAATATCGGAATCGAATCAAATCTTGATAATCGAATCTGAATCTTAAGAATCGAATCGATTCTTGACATTTGAATGGATCCCCAGCCCTAATAGTTCATAACTTTCCGTGCTCGCCTGAGAGCGTCAACAAGTTCTTCTGTGTTCAGCTGCTGTGAAAGTGTAAACCAATAGGGCCTGACTCTAGATCTGTCCCCAATTCAGAGCGAAAAGGTTAAAACCAAACTAGACCAGGTGTGAAATGCAAACCACCTGCCTGGCATTTCCACGTAGGAAACCTCAACCTACATGTGGTAAAGCTGCTCTATTTCAAACTCCTCACCAAACTTCCTCTCTGAGCTCTCACAGTTCTGCTTTCCTGTCATCATTTCTTCATTTTGGCGGTTGATTTACAACCTAGTGACTTCCTTGTGCCATGCTTTTCTTGTTTTTTAGATCAATAACTGCAACGATGGATCGGGTGCGGTTGGCGTTAAACGGCTTGGTCAGTGTCTGATACATTTGTGCCAAGTTTTTATTACTTTTTTTTGCCTCGGTCTGCTTTCATGCCGTTTTTCATCCCCCTTTCCTGCAGGTGAAAGGCGAGGGCTACAGCAGGTTCACTCTGCAGCCGTCGGCGGATGGAGAGAGGCACGCCGAGGTCGATCTCTGCGACGATGTGACGGACGGCGCCACGGAGACGGAGGCGCCGGACTCGCCCAGCTTCAGGCCGGCGCGCCTGCACAACGGCCGGCGGCTCGTTGCCGGGCTGCTCCTTGCCGTCCTGCTGACGTTCCTTTTAGGTCCGTTACACTCACGTCCTTTTTGGTTCTTAATGCTCCCTTATTGTGCAATTTTGATCCCTGCGATCGCGACTCAAAGGCCCAATCCCAATACTCTCCCTACTTTTCTTCACTACCCCCTAAAAAAGAAGGGGCAGATTTTAGGGCACTTGAAATCTAGGGCACTTGGCCCAGGGCCCTGTCCCATTTCTCCTACTCCCCCTCGTTTTCATCCCTACCCTGATCAGGAAGCAGAGAGCCAAAAACTGTTTTAATTTCCGCTGTAGCGCTGTTAATATGCCACTTTATTAAGTTTTAATATTTTTTCAGGCGTAAAAGTAACCGTTAAGATCCCCAACCTGGGCTCAGTTTATCCAAATAACGCCTGTTAAGAAATTTGATCAGAAAATTTCGGGATTTTTAAATCGATGCAGAGCCTACGGCGTAGGGTACAGCGTACGTCGCCCGTCGCCGCGTAACCTACGCCGTAGGCTCTGCGACGATTTAACGCGGAACCATAAATCAGCTCCGCTATCTTCACTTCAGCTTTATCTGAAAGTGTGTAAATTACCCACATAACAGCTGGATTACTTTGTGGTTTCTGAAAACTATTATATCAGAAACATCCAAAACAAATCTGACGAGTCACAGGATTATTTCTCTCTATTTCTCACAAAAAAATGCTTGATCCCTTGGTCACAATCTGAGACGAGTCTGCAAATGATGTTTGCCCTCGGTCGGCGAGTCAAATCGACGCAGAGCCTACGGCGTAGGTTACGTAGCCTACGGCGTAACCTAACAGCCTTTATTCCGGCTCGATCTTCGCGAACAACGTGCAAACGAGTGATTATATACATTCACTGAGTGAATATTATGAAAGTAAAATATATGTTTCTCGCTAGAAATGTAATCAAAACTCATTTTTATGCAGAAACTAACTCAAAATATTGATTTTATTCACTAAAAAATAAGAAATGTCCGCCATGTTTTTTTTTATTTTTGGATTCAGTCCGCAAATGACGACGAAAAGCATTCTGGGAAATTTTTGGTCCCTAGATCAGCGAGTCAACATATGAAAACCCTCGCTCTGAATGGGCTATTCATAGCCACTCGCCCTCGTTTTCTCCACTACCCCTAGGTGGAAAGAGGAATTGGGACACCACTACCCTCACGGGAATGCGCAAAAAACAGTTTGCACCATGTTTGACCCCCTGCTCGCCGCTCCCTCCGCTGTCATTCGTTACCTACCTGAACCAATCGGACTATTGATTTGTAGTCGAGTTGACTTTGTTGACTACGTTAACTCCTGTACCTTCCTGTCAAGTTAGGAATCCACAATGAAACATCCAGTTTCAGCTTTGTTGATCATAAAACTGAACCCACAGACTATTGGAACTCCTCCCCTCTGGACAGCACTACAGAGCTCTGTACGCTAAAACCTCCAGACACAGAGACAGTTTCTTCCCCCAAGCTGTTGCTCTGATGAACTCTCATCACTCAGAGTCTCAGAGAATCAATCACCGTTCAATATGCTGTAACAACGCACCTCCCAATAATCTATCATATCTACCTCATTCTGCTGCACCTTTCACTTTTTTTAATTGTATATATGTTAATAAGTGCCACATTTGTTTATTTACTGTTGCTACTTTTTAAATCTGGGTACAGTGAGCGAAATAACTGGAGTCAAATTCCTTGTCCGGCATGCTCAAACTTAGCCAATAAAGCTGATTCTGATTTTAGATGAATTACAATCAGATCTTCCTTACTTGTTTAACGTCACTCAGAACAAGTGACTGCTTTTTTTCTTGTATTTTGCTGTTCATTTATCGCTATTGTGCATATGTTTTGAAATATATCTTTTATTACCATATTTTTTAGCTATAATGTACGACGGAGTATTATGGCCAAACTAAGACAAAAAATAAAAAATAAAGTCATAATATTACGAGAATAAAGTCGTAATATTTTGAGAATAAAGTCGTAATATTACGAGAATAAAGTCGTTATATTAAATATTATATATATCGATATATATATATATATATATATATATATATATATATATATATATATATATATATATATATATATATATATATATATATAAATAGAACTTCACAAGATGCTCAATATCCCTCATTTTAACACAGGGAGAAGATGCTCTTCCTGTTTGAGTTCTCATAAATTATATTCTCATAATATTACGACTTTATTCTCATAATATTACGACTTTATTCTCGTAATGTTACGACTTTATTCTATTACGACTTTATTCTCGCAACATTATGACTTTATTCTCGTAATGTTACGACTTTATTCTCATAATATTATGACTTCATTCTCGTAATTTGCCATTTTCTTTGTCTTAGTTTGGCCCTAATACTCCGTCGTAATAATGTAACTTGACTAATTAATATTTAGTTGCTTATTTTAAATAAGATGTGCTATGTAAATGAGTTTTGGCCCAGTCTTTGGACAAAGAGGCAGAAAAGTTTCGGTGGAAGTCATTTCCTGTTTTTGGGAGGAAAGTCTTGGTGAATTCTGGAAAAGTCAAGACATTGTAGATGACTGTTTTGGGCCTAAAGTGTTGAAATCCTGCCTCCGAACAGCAGGAAGTGTGTGGGAAGTCCCAGACCTTTGGAGGCAGCTGATGAGAATTTCTCAGCAGAAATCCATCTGATTCATTCAGTTTGATTCTCTTCAGCCAGTCGCTCCCACGTACCGGCACAGGGGGCGCTGTTAAATCATTTGGCAGCGTTGTACTGATTTATTTTTTTACTCCTTCTGTCCTCCAGGTTACATGGCTAGCTACGTCATCCACGGTAAACGTAGTGTGAAAGCGGTATGTGAGCCGAAGATAGGAAATCAAATGGACGGGACGACAAAGACCATGACGGCGTCACCGACATCAGCAGCAGCTTCAGCTGCAGCAGCGCCGCCCCCAGATGTGCAGCCCAGCTGGAAGGACCTCACTCAACTTCTGGCTGAGAAACTCACCAGTGAGGCCTTTGGAAAGACTCTCGGGTAAAAAAAATAAAAAAGAGAAGCTGAAAGAAAAATGATAAAGTCTTTAAAGGGAACCCTGCATATTAAGACATGTAGTCCCTAATTAGCCACAATTGTTCTCTTATACTAAAATATGTTGTTAGAAACACATAAAATAATCTAATTGCTTTAAAAATCTACAATGTTTATTACATATTTTGACCTGCGGGAGGCGCCATGTTTTACCTGCGCAATGTATTCTGGGGGCGATGACGTACGACGGTGGCTCTGGGAAGATAAGCTCCATTAGTTTAACTGGGACAGGTATCTAAAACATAGTTGAGCAGCTCTCTCCCGGCCGTGGAGGCTGACGAGGGAGCCCATAAGACGTCTCGGTTCAGGCAAACTGGATCAAAGTTCTGTGATGCACGGGAGATCTGCAAAAATGATCAATGTTGTGCGCATCTTACCAGTGCATTAGGCTCCTGCGTGTACGGCGTAGCCTACGGCGTAGACGGCGTAGCCTGCGTAGGCTACGTCGTAGCCTGCGTAGCCGGGGCTCTACAGCCCGCAGCGCTCCGCCACCCGCTCTCCGCTCTCCGCTCTCGCTACCCTACCGCCGCCGGGATGGAGACGCCGGTGGGCAATATGCACGTTTGAGTGGGCATAGCCCCCCCCTCTCCCCCCTAAAACCGGCCTCGGTGCTGGGTGATGACAGACCAGAGGCTAAGGGGACTGGCCCGGGACTTTGACGAAACGGGAGGCGCAGACTTCGCTTCAAATAGGCAAGAACATCTTTATTTAATTTAATGACGGCAGATCTGGCTGGGGTTTTTATTGTAGCATCGGTTATCTGCTAGTTTAAACGTGTGGTCGGTTAGTCTATCTGAGTTTTATGGTGTTTTTATAGTTCATGCTGTATGGGGCTGCACTCTTTTTTTAATTTTATTTTACTTTTTTGTAGGTGCGCCGTCACCTTAATGTTTTTAGCTGCATTTTCATCTGTGTTTCTGGTGCGCCGTCACCTGTTTAGGTGTGTTTTCATCTGTTTCTGGGTGTCAGAACAGTGGACGGGGGTTAGCAGGTGCCACCGTGTGACGTACTACCCAGAATGTAAAAAACAATGGCGACCTACATGTTAAATTATATTTTCAAATTTTATAAAAACGAAGACATCAACAAGGTTTTTTATATCACATTGTTATAATTGATACCAACATTTATCTTTTAAGACCTACATGTCTTAATATGCAGGGTTCCTTTTAATTGAAGAATAGTCCACGTGTAGCCACGAGGTGAATGATGCAACATAATCTAACCACTCCTTAATTAACCTTCCTCTGGTCCGTTTAAGCTGTTAAAATTGTGGTTTGATTCATTTTCATTCTACAACAGAAGCAGGTGAATGAATGAATGAATGAATGAGGTTTGTTTTAATTCTGGCACCTTTTTTTTTTTTTTTTTTTTTTTTATCTTAGAGAAATCAGCATGTTTTGTAATTTTAATTCCTAAAGAGTGACGCACTTCACCTTCTGAATACCAATAATATATTTGATCAGTTTCAATTATGGGCCCTCATTTCCATTTAAAGTTGTATTACCCCTAGTTATGTAGAAAATAGTTCAAAAGATAATATTTTTCGTGCATTTAAGTTGGTTCAGTTACAATTTAGTGGTTTTATTTGAATATATAAACTGTTTTTTTTACCACAGATAATACATTTAATCAATTTTCAGAGTCTAAATTGACAGTTTACTGTCTGACGACTGTTTAACGCAAATCAAAAGAACATTTATACTATATTTGCTCATGTATCACAAGTAAATCATCATCAGTGCAATTTCAACACTATTTGCATATATGTTTTCTTAATATCAGCCCCAATTTTCATTCTACAACAGAAGCAGGTGATAATGAATGAATGAATGTATGAATGAGAAGGTTTGTGTTTAATTCTGGCTCTTTATTTTTATTTTTTTTAATCTTAGAGAAATCAGCATGTTTTGTCATTTTAATTCCTAAAAAGTGACGCACTTTTATACTATTTGCTTGTGTATCACAAGTAAATCATCATCAGTGCAATTTCAACACTTTTTGCATACATGTTTTCACTTCACTGTACAAAAGTCAAACCTTAATCACAAGTTGCAGGGTAAAAATGGAAAAATATGATTTCCGTGATCAAAGTTTAAGAACGAGGAAGCTTGAAAACCTGAACCAGGATGTTTTTTTTGTGAATTTAAAATGCAGATTCCGAGATTAAAGTGCAGCAAAGAACCCAGAAAGTCCCTTGATGACTCGGTCATAAATAGTTTAACGGCATATAAAAGATCAAAATGAAACTTGTCTCTGCAGGGACTTTGCTCGGCCCAGTCACGCAGCGGGAAGTGAGGAAGATTCTCTTCTGGGTAACAAGGTCTTTGACGCATTTAAGGAGCTGGACATGAAGCCCTGGACAGACGTCCACTACGTTCAGCTGCAGATGCCAGACGGGTTGGTACCGAGCTCTGGGTTGGGTCAGTCCGTGATGGGCTCTCGCATCCTTAAAATGAGACCTTTTTATATGTGATATCGATCACAAGTATGATTTATAAAAATGAACTAATGTTTATATTTGGGTCTCACTCATGTCCTCAATAAATACAGATGCACAAAGGAGATTTGGAGGGACTGAAGCTGCAAAATAAAGACCTATTTTTATATATCTACCTCCGTTTTGCAGGAATCGTCCAAACAGCATTCAGTTCGGCTCCAGCACCTTTACACCTCCTGGATATCTGGCCTACAGCGCCACCGGCAAAGTCCAGGTAATATCACATGCATGTTTCGTGAAGCAGTTTCGAGTTTTTCACTCACAACTGGAGGTTGTTGTAGTTTTCTGAGCATGTTTCAGTTACAGGTTGTCATTACATCAGTAACCAGAGTTTCAGCTGCTTTACCTCTGCGGCTTCATCCCTTTTAGGCCTGTGTTGAAAAAAATCGATTTCCCAATTCTAAATCGATTCTCATATTCATTCCTAAAAATCGATTCATATGTCTAAAGATCGATTTATTTTTATTTTTTTTTTTTTTTTTTTTTTTTTACATTTTTTTTTCTTTTATTTATTCATGTATTTTTTTTTTTCATTATTACATTACAACTTTTGGTTATTTTTTTGTTTATCCCCAAAAAAGGAATGTTTTGTTGGACACGAGAATAACTGGTGCCATGTTTTTGCCTTTAAATATGTTTAAAGGTATGAAAACATTAAAGTGTTAGGTTATAATTGCATAAATTGTCTATATTTCATTAATATATTTACTGTCTTGGGGTTTCATTTGCAAAAAATGCTAAAAACCAAAATAGAACGAAAAAGGAACAAATAAAAACGAAATGTGGGAAAAAATAAAACCGATTTCATCCGTCTCTGTTTCCTCCCTGGATCTGTTTGGTAATTCTGACCCACAATGTTTCTGAAAGCAGTTCTATCAGCATTCTGGGAGCTGATTGGTCCTTACAGCATCATTAGCTGCAATACTTGCTGTTTAATCTCAATATAATACTAGTAGTAATATTTTGCATAACTACAGTCATATAATTCATGCAACAGCTCAAAAAACTGTTTTAATAACACTAACCCAAATCAAATCCTGATAATCGATTCTGAATCTTAAGAATCGGAATCGAATCGATTCTTGACATTTGAATCGATCCCCAGCCCTAATCCCTTTGGTCTCTTACTTAGTTTGTGAGCAGGTGAAGCTGGAGACGGAAACCTTTGGCTCAACTCCTCTTCACCAGATTAGACTGCAGATCCCTGGATCTCCTGACCACTTGGAGATCACAATAAACTGAAATGGCGCTTATGTTGGGCAGCCAGCCAGTCAGCTCAGTTAATGGCTTTAACTATTTATATTTGGTCTTGTTTGGACTGCTACCAAATTGGTGACGTAGCTCTTAAAAACTTAGTAAATGGGCTCCAGTTTGAGGAGAAATGCTTTTTATGGCACCGAACTTTGAATACCTCGGTGTATTTTTCCCAGCAGACAAAAAAAGTACTTGCGTAAACTTGAGTAAAAGAACTATTTTGGCATGTGTGTGTAGTTGCTTTTAGTTACAAATGTTGACCTGTGGCATCTGCTTCTGTGTGCGTCCGTAGGGCCGGCTGGTGTACGGAAACTACGGCCGTGTGGAGGACCTGGCGTACGTGCAGAACAGCAAGGTGGAGCTGAACGGCTCCGTGCTGCTGCTCCGGGCGGGAAAGATCAGCTTTGCAGAGCAGGTTGGTTATCTGCCGGCTCCAGGTGACGTGTAGCACGAGAGAGAGAAATGAGAAAGTGGTTTGACAAGTCTGTCCCTGCAGGTGGACAATGCTGCTACGAAGGGAGCGTCTGCTGTTCTCATCTACCCAGACTCTCAGGATTTCATCTACAACACAAACACGGCGCTCTACGGACACGTGAGTCTTTGTTCCTCCCAGGGGTGTAACAATATATCGTGCCACGAAATTTTGCAATACAAAAACTTCACAATACGTGTCGTGGAGGTGACAAACTGTATCGCGATATTGGGTTATTTATATTAATCTATTGTGTTGACTAGTAACGACCGCGACTCGACCCGCGGACCAAAATCTTCCTCCGCTTAGAAGAAACTAGTCCCATTTTGAGCTCTGAACTTTTACTTATGTAAGGCTGGTGTAGAGTTAAGCCTTACCTTATTAAATTAAACCTTTTTCAGGTCGTGAGTTGGATAAACACGGGGAAACTTCTGCTGAGTTCCAGTGTACTTTAATGTCCCTCAACAGTGTAGGATTTTAGAACATCAACACAGCACCTAGTGCCGTACTGTGGCGTATCACTCCGCCCAATCTAAAACAGACTAATCACTACAGATAAACTGACTAGTGTCATTATAGTCCCTGATTTACATCAGAATATAAAGAATATATTTATAAAATAATGAACCCTGAATTACCAAAATAACCTTAACAAAAATAAATCTCCTCTTACACTTATAAGGTGAGCATGAATCAATCTTTTTTATGATGTAAAATTGTATGTATTTATTTACTTTTATTTATTTAATTTTAGTTGTTAAATTTCTGGAAAAGAAAAAAGTAAAATCATACACGAGAGAAACTATTCAGTTTGTGGCAAAATATTTGTACTTGTATGAAACTGAAGATCATAATGCAAACCTGACATTTACTTTTAGTTCAGTTTGTGGAAAATGGTTGGCCTGGCTTTCTCTTCAAAACTTAAACAGTTATAAAACATTACAAACTGTAACAATAGGGCAAATGCACAGCATTGTTTTGTATTTTGTGTCTTTCAAATTAAATACCCTTTTTTTCCAGTCATATGTTCCTCATTCAAGGTTGTTATAAAAATACTGCTATAATATCGTATCGTTATCGTGACCTCAGTATCGTGAGATTAGTGTATCGTTACACCCCTAGTTCCTCCTGAGCCACACAGCGACATGGTGGTTCTTTAAACGTTACCTCTTCTTGTTATTCCTGTTTAGGTCCATCTGGGCTCGGGGGACCCCTACACCCCTGGGTTTCCCTCCTTCAACCACACCCAGTTCCCCCCGACCAAGTCCTCCGGCCTCCCCAGAATCCCGGCTCAGACGGTGACGGCAGAGACGGCTCGCACTCTTCTGCAGTGAGTCGCTGATACGACACGCGCCGTGTTTTACTGGTGGCCAGGGATAAAGCATTTGTGCAACACTTTATTTTAATGGCACAAAGTGCTGTAGAAGAACAGATGGCTGTTTTACAAGTGTACAATAATGAAAATGTGTGATAAAGTAGACACTATCAAGCAAAGTGGAAAACTTTAGAGGGATTTGAATATGTTTACAGAAGCCCAAACTCAACTACTGGGGAAAAAAAGAATAAATAGAAATGTTTTGATGCCAATGTTTTATTAGACTGTTTTTTTTTTGTTTTTTTTTTTTTTGTCACAATTTATCGCACTCCTCTGGAATAAAAACCCTTCGTTCAACTATTTCAGGTCCAAATGTTCAATTCCAGCAGTGGGTTTCATCCAGGACAATTAACTCTGCAATGTTTGTTATTGCAGCGACTTCTTGGTTTCCTCTGAGGAATTTTTATGCTGCTCCGGTTCCTCGGTCTACTCCTTTTACACCTCACGGCTCTTCAGCTGTAATGAGGTTGTATGAAGTCATACATTCTGGATTCATTACAAATCAACTGAAATATTGCAAGCCTTTTATTATTTTAATATTGCTGATTATGATTTACAAGTTAAGATTCCCAGAATATTCTAATTTTTTGAGATAGGATATATGAGTTTTCTTAAGCTGTAAACCATGATTAGCAATATTAAAATAATATAAGTTTTTGTTTTTGTAACTGCATTACAGAAAATCCCTATATTCTAATTTTCTGAGACAGTCCTGTATTAGCAATGTTTGTGCCGCTCTTGGACACTGCAACATTCGAGTCAAAACCAAGTCACATTTCCACCTGCCGACTCAAACCCAGGAATTGCGCAGCTGTATTGTATCTTTAGTATTGTATCTTAGGACAATAAAGAGAAACTGGGAATTTGTTTTAAAAGATTAGGTGCCATCAGTTGGGACTCAGATCCTGCGGGCCTTAATTCTAGCAGTTTTTCCAATTATAATATTTTTCCGGTATAAGCATTGGAACAACTCTATCTGGGAATAGTGTTGCCTGATTTTTAGAGACTAAACAAACGTTTCCAACATTAGTCTGTGACTGAAGTAAAATGACACTATTAGCCTGAGGATTATTTATTTACACTGCACTTCAATACTGTGTTTTTGTTTTTAAAGAACTTTAGTTAACATTTATTCTCTTAAGTGGGCTATGTAAATACATTTGAACTTGATAATTGCCGATATCAGAACTAATTTCTGAAAGAATGACCTGACTTGAAAATATGAAATGAAATCATGCAAATCACTAAGTAAGTTTAAACAAATCTTTAAAATCAATACTCTTTATGGATACAAAGTGGAAATGGACACGTGAACTGACAGCCAGTGACCAAAGTGCCTTGCTCAGCTGAACCACTTTTTCTTTTCTTTTATGCTTTTCTTTTAGAAGTTCTGTGAAATGAAGAAATGGTAAAAAGAGAACATTAGAAGGGGTAGGACTAGAATAGTTTTTTGAAACTTCATCCTACACCCTTTCAAACAGGAAATATTTATCTACATATAGATTTGTCTCTTTAATTTGCTTGTTTGGCTTATGTTTTTTTTTTTTTTTCCGGTATATACATTTTATGTATTCTGATTATTTTTTTGTTTTAACCTGTTTGAATAAATAATGAAATGAAATGACTTCCCGTCATTGAATTTAATTGTGGAAAACTCGTGTTTTATAGAGCTGAGTGTCGTCTGCAAAGATGCATCACAGTCTTAAATGAGCCATAAAACCTTGCCATTAAATCAGATTGAGTGTAATCAACTAAGAGGCAAGATCTTAACTTGAGACTCTAAACACTTTACACGTTTATTTTCTCACTAGAGTAAATCTGTTTTCCTCCAGGACAATCGGCGGCCCTGAATCTAAGCCAGACGGTTTTAAAGGCGGCTTGCGCTCCGTGTCGTACAGCCTGGGCGGCAGCAAGAACGTCACGGTGGAGGTGAACAACGTTCTGGTCAACAAAGGGATCCATAATGTGTTTGGCGTGATCAAAGGATTCAGCGACCCCGGTACACCTGATCTCTTTAACGTTTCACTACGAAGTCATTACCTGCGGTGCTGATTTATGTGTTTTTGAAACTGCAGATCGGTACGTTGTGCTCGGAGCTCAGAGGGATGCCTGGGGAAAAGGTTACGCCAAGGCCACCGTGGGAACCTCCGTACTGGTGGAGCTGGCCAAGGTCTTCCACGAGATGGTGGAGAACGGTAGGGAATAGGGCTGGGCGATTTTGGGCAAAAATAAAATCCTGATTTTTTTTTTTTTTTTTTTTTTTTTTTTTTTTTTGGTAAAACTTCAAAAGACAATGGAATAAATTGTTTCAAATATTTTATCTTTATTTTTTAAAGAAAAGTAGCAAGCAAATTTCCCTATTGGGAATGAAGTGCAACTGAAAGATACTGTAAATCCTCCTTGGGTTTAGTAAAGTGACAACATTTACAATCTTCTTGACCAAACAAAGATGACTAGACTAGATGCGAGAGGAAAATCGATTTTACGATTTTCCTTTCTTTTTAACATCGTCTTGATTAATAAATCCGATTTAGATTTAAAATCGATTAATCGCACAGCCCTAGTAGGGAATATGATGAGGAGGAGGGGAGGAAACGGATAACTGAGGGGGGACCCGTGGCAGCTTCTAACAGAAGCAAACTTCATGATATTTAGTAACAGAACGAGAGACACGGACACTTCAATTAATATAGATGGTATTGAAATTAATAGAGTAAGGGAAACCAAGTTTTTGGGTGTCATGCTGGATGAGAATTTGAATTGGAAATCAGATATATACATTATACTAAGATAAAAATATCAAAAACAATTGCTCTGTTACACAAAGTAAAGGATTCATTGGACAACAAAGCATTGTACATTTTATATAACACACTGATCGTTCCATATCTGACCTATTGTGTTGAAGTTTGGGGAAATGCCTGTAAAACATTTATTCAGTGAATTTTCATTTTGCAAAAAAGAGCCATAAGAATAATCAGTAGAAAACGATATAGAGATCCAACAAATCCATTATTTCTTCAGTTAAAATTGTTGAAATTTCATGAATTAGTAGACTATAGTATTCTGCAAATTATGTTTAAAGCTCATAAAAATTTTTTACCAATCAACATTCAGAAAAGATTTGAAAAAATAGAAGGCAAGTATAACTTAAAAGGAACAGATTTAATAAAAAAAAAAAACGAGATTCAGGACTTAATTGATGGAACGTTGTGTTTCTGTGAAAGGAATCAGTTTATGGAACAATCTGAACAAAGAATCCAAATCAAACATAACATTCAAAAGAACAATTAAAGTCTGTATGTTAAGTAAATATAATGAAACATGTTATTTAAGTTTGATTGACATACCCATAGACGGCGGTAATTTTATTTTAGTTTTTTATTTACTTAGTTGTTTTTTAAAATTTTTAATTTGTTATTTGTGAATTTATTTCTTGGAAAAAAGGGGCAGATTAGATAAGATTCTTCTTCGTTCTGCTCCCTTTTCATTCACAATTTATGAACATTTGTATTTGTATTGAATTGTTTAATTTTTTGAATGAAATGAAGAATAAAAATGAAATGAAAATGAAAGAAACATTTAAAGCAAAACAAATTGATTTTAAATGTAGTAAAAACTAAATGCATTGTTTTTGGCTCAAACCATGCTTTAAAAAGCCAAAACCAATTAAAAATATCCATGAACGGCAGGTGTATAGAACAGGTCACTGAAGCTAAACTTCTTGGAATACATCTTGATGAACATCTGTCATGGCAGAATCACATAGACAAGTTAACAGGCAAAATGGGGAAAGGTATATCCATGAATAGAAGATACTCCTCTTTATTAACACCATTTACACTCAGACAGGTTATTGAAACTTTGGTATTATCACACCTTGACTACTGCTCAGCTATCTGGTCAAGTGCAGCTAAAAAAAATATAAACAAACTTCAGATAGTGCAGAACAGAGCAGCTCGCCTTGCACTCGGGTGTTCTTTGAGAAAGGCTGTTGACCAAATGCATTGTGATCTTGCTTGGATGAAAGTAGAGGACAGATTAACACACAATTTACTAACTTTATTCAGGAATATAACTGTATCGAAACAACCAAACTGCCTGTACTCAAAAATAACCTTTTCCCAAAACAGAAATGAGCACAGGACAAGACAAGTTAGCTGGGGTCATATTTCTATTCCATTACCGAGATCAAATGCAATGAAAAGAACTTGTATGTACAGGGCCGTCTCACAGTGGAACAGGTTGCCATATACCATAACTAAAGCAACAAGCAGAGACAGTTTCAAAAAGCAACTAAAAAGGTTATTTTTGGGTACAGACACAAACAATGGTTAATATATATGTTTGATATACATTTTGTGATTTATTGTGGAAAATACAGCTCAATGTAGTTGCAGGTTGTGATGATTACCACTACAATGATGTAGCTGGTGTAATGATGTGGGTGGGATGAGGGGGGGGGGGGGGGGGTAATGGAGTGATGTAATTGTAATTACTTATGTATTTAGTTAAGTATATATATGTATAATTGTGCTGTTATATGAATGTATTTTAATTTTAATGGACCCCAGGAAGACTAGTTGGCGTTTTGCGTCCGCTAATGGGGATCCAAAATAAAAAAAAAAACAAAACAAAGCGTTCCAGGAGAGAAGGCTGAGATCTGAAGTGTCCTTTTTTTATTTATTTCTTATCTCAACTTGTAGAAACTCTTGGTCTTGTGGTTTCTTATCAAGATGTGCTTGTCATCTTCAGGTGGTTTCAGGCCAAAGAGAAGTCTGGTGTTTGCGAGCTGGAGCGCTGGAGAGTATGGAAGCATTGGCGCCACCGAGTGGCTGGAGGTGAGAACTGCAGGAGCTGCGACTGAAAGGCCTGCTGGGTTACAGACACGATTTAACTTCTGCCTGTTTCCAGGGTTACATGTCCTCCATCGACAGGAGTGTCTTCACCTACATAAACCTGGATGGAGTGGTCTTGGGTAAGTACAGTCCAGGGTTATAATAGTTTTGAATTTTTCATTTTAGTTTTATTTCGTTTTGACTTTTTCTCCTTCAATTTAGTTAGTTTTTTAGTTTTTAGTGTGGGTTTGCTAGTTTTTATTAGTTTTAGAGTTAGAAAACGGAGGAAATTATATCTATAATTTCAGTTCGTGTTAGTTAGTTTTCTAAACACGCAATATAGTTTCAGTTAGTTATCGTTTTTGTCTTTTAATTTTCGTTTTTATTTAGTTCAGTTAACAGTTAATTGTTTTTTCAATTTAAGTTTTCGTTATTTTGTTCGTTTTCGTGAACGATGATAACTCTGGTACAGTGCACATACTAAGATTGTATCCTGGTAAAGTTTAAATGATCGTGTGACCGAGTGTTTCCTCTTCAGGTCGTGGGAGCTTCAGCGCCTCGGCGAGTCCTCTGCTCTACAGCCTCATCGGCAGCACGATGAAGGAGGTAAAACGCTGCTCCGCGTCCTGCAGAAAACACCTCATCTTTTTTACACTGACTAAAATGTGCTTCTTATTTCCAGGTGCAGAGTCCTTTCGGTTCCGGCACATTATACGAGGCGATGGGAGAAAAGGACTGGACAGCCAGGGTGTAAGTAGGAAACCAGCTCTATAAAACTAGGAGACTCCATTTATTAGTGTATTTAAATTGCATATTTAATATAGTATTTTCAATCAATGTGTTTGATTGGATGCGGCTTCAGTGTTCATACAAACTACTGGGAGATCTGACCCAGAAGTCCAGATTTAGCTTCTTGAATGAGATTGTAAACTGTCAGTGCTGGTGTTGATGATCGCTGACGTTTTTTTGTTTGTGCAGCATGAGGCCCATGACCATGGACGATCCTTCCTATCCCTTCCTGGCCTTCTCTGGGATTCCCTCCGTTTCCTTCCACTTCACCACGACCGACGTGAGTGTCCGTGGCAGAAAGGCCACAACACGTCTTGCATGTCGGTTTCCAATGTTATTAATGTTTTAGAGTGTTGAAGATAGGGGTGTAACGATACACTAATCTCACGATACGGTACGATACACGATATTGAGGTCACGATAACGATACGATATTATAGCAGTATTTTTTTAAGGACCTTGAATGAGGAACATGTGACTGGAAAAAATTTTCATTTATTAAGTTTTAAAGAGAAAGACAGGCCAACCATTTTCCACAAACTGAACTAAAAGTAAATGTCAGGTTTGCATTATGCATCTTCAGTTTCATACAAGTACAAATATTTCCCCACAAACTGAATAGTTTCTCTCATGTATGATTTGACTTTTTTCTTTTCCAGAAATGTAAAGACTAAAATTAAATAAATACAAGTAAATAAATACATACAATTTTACATCATAAAACACATTGATTCATGCTCACCTTATAAGTGTAAGAGGAGATTTATTTTTGTTAAGGTTATTTTGGTAATTCAGGGTTCATTATTTTATAAATATATTCTTTATATTCTGATGTAAATCAGGGACTATAATGACACTAGTCAGTTTATCTGTAGTGATTAGTCTGTTTTAGATTGGGCGGAGTGATTGTCCTGTGAGTCCCGTGATCGGGACCTCAAAAAGGTACTAGTTTCTTCTGAGCGGAGGAAGATTTTGGTCCGCGGGTCGAGGCGCGGTCGGCATGCGTGCTCGGATGTGCGTTACTAGTAAACACAATAGATTAATATTAATAATCCAATATCACGATACACTTTGTCACCTCCACGACACGTATCGTGACGTTTTTGTATTGCGAAATTTCGTGGCACGATATGTTGTTACACCCCTAGTTGAAGAGTTCCTCTTCTTTTTAGAGCTGCATTTCACCAACGTCAGATTGACCCTTGGACACTTTTACTGCGTCTCCTTTAAGTTTAACTCTTTGGATTTTGTCAGACTGAGTCCTACACCTACTACGGTACCGGCCTGGACAACGTGGATCATCTCAATTACCAAACCAACCAGAAAACCAAGGAGCTGGTGGCGACGGCGGCGGAGTTCGCCGGCCTGATGGCCATGAGACTCGTGCACGACCACCTGCTGAGCCTGGACGTGAGCCGCTACCAGGGCGTGCTCACCAGGAACGTGAAGGCCGTCTACAACAGCGTCATCACGCGGTCACAGGTTGGGCTGCTTCTCACACTTTTGCACTTCTTGGTTTAGTTTACCTAAACTAGGCCTGTGTTGAAAACATCGATTTCCCAATTCTAAATCGATTCTCATATTAATTCCTAAAAATCGATTCATATGTCTAAATATTTTTTTATTTTATTTATTTGTTTTTTTTTTTTTCATCATTACATTACAACTTTTGGTTATTTTTTTGTTTATCCCCAAAAAAGGAATGTTTTGTTGGACACGAGAATAACTGGTGCCATGTTTTTGCCTTTAAATATGTTTAAAGGTATGAAAACATTAAAGTGTTAGGTTATAATTGCATAAATTGTCTATATTTCATTACTTTAAATACTGTCTTGGGTAGGGGTGGGTATTGCCAAGGACCTCACGATACAATACACATCACGATACCTGAGTCACGATACGATACGGTATTGCGATATCCAAATTTTACGATATATTGCGATATATAAAGTTTGCTGAAAACTGTAAAAAGCTTTATGGATCTTAAAATCTGAGTTGCACGTTCATCAGATTATAGTGAAAATTCATGGGACAAACTGAGTCAAAACAATGTTTTATTATAACTATACAAGCTAAAGTTACAACATATTTGTATATGTTTTTCATATTATTTACATCATATGAAATTAACATTAAATTTAGTATGAGATTGCTTTAATTATGTGGCAAATGATAATAAACACAAGAAAGATGGGTACTCAGTAGTCAGTATAGATATAAATCCATAAATAAATAAACCTCTGTCCATTATTTTTCATTTTTTAAGGACAGGCAATTGTGTTATATAAAAAAATAAATAAAATTATAAAATGAAATAAAACGTGAAATAAAACCTGAGCTCAGTGCAGGGCCCTCCCGGGGTTGGTAGAGAGTGGCAATGCCCAGGACTGTCACTTAGGTAGGAGCACTGGGTGATAGAATGGGAAAAAGATCGGGGATAAATAAAAACAAATCGATATTCAAATTTTGAATATCGATATTGAATCAGCTGGAAAAGTATCGCGATATATTGCCATATCGATATTTTTGCCCACCCCTTAGTCTTGGGGCTACATTTGCAAAAAATGCTAAAAAACCAAATGCTCAAAAATTAAAAACCAAAATAGACCGAAAATGGAACAAATAAAAACGGAATGTGGGAAAAAATAAAAGTGATTTCATCCGTCTCTGTTTCCTCCCTGGATCTGTTTGGTAATTCTGACCCACATGATGTTTCTGAAAGCAGTTCTATCAGCATTCTGGGAGCTGATTGGTCCTTACAGCATCATTAGCTGCAAATACTTGCTGTTTAATCTCAATATAATACTAGTAGTAATATGTTGCATAACTATAGTCATATAATTCATGCAACAGCTCAAAAAACAGTTTTAATAACACTAACCCAAATCAATATCGGAATCAAATCGAATCTTGATAATCGATTCTGAATCTTAAGAATCGGAATCGAATCGATTCTTGACATTTGAATGGATCCCCAGCCCTAACCTGGAGTAGAGCCTTTTTAAAATAAATGGATGAATATTTGAATGTGCTGCTTTTGACCCAGACCACAGGGCAGAAGGACGTGGATCCCGCTTGGCTGAGCCGGGCCCTCGGCTCCTTCGGGCGAGCGGCCAGCAGCATCAACAACGCCATCATCAACACCGACCTGTCGGACCCGGAGGCCTGTCGTCTTCTCAACAACAGGATCATGAAGGTGAGGAGCAGACTCCACACCTGAATGTGTCCAGGTGGCTTTTTTAAGGGGAACATTTGTAATTCTGAGAGTTTGTGCACGTCGTGTTACGTCTCCCTCTATTTAACAAGCTACAACATGAGTTGGATGATGCAAATGTTTCTCTTCTGTGGAAATGTGCTTTTAAAAAGCAGCAGATCCACATGACAAGACTTGACACTTGTCATAAAGCGTGCAGTGAGCTCCGGCGGTGCTGGTGGGACAGAACCGGCTCTGCTGACAGGTGGCTCTTCTCAGTTCTTGACATTGATCTTGTACGTGTAAACGAGAAACTGATTTTAGTATCAAGACTGAACTATTATTAGCATTTTAGTTATAAATTGACATCCATACTTGAAACCCGTTTTCTGCAATGCTGGTGAACTTGTTTTACTAATCCCTGTTTTTGTTTGCCATAAGGTCAGCATTTTGTGCTGCTAATTTCTAGAGTAGCTCTACACCCAGCATCGATCCCAAAGGCTGTGTTTATATCCAGCAAATGATGTGTCGGGATAACACGAACCTACCAGGAAATTACATTTATGTAAGATGAGGCCAGCAATGTTAGATTTATTTATTTGCACAGTTAAACATTACACGAATAAAATTACCAACTTTACAAATTAAAGTGCAGGAAGAGGCGAAAACTCAAAAGAGCTTATCAGGCGCCTCCACCTATAGTTAACATAAAATTTAATATCATACTTATAAAAACAAAATATACAAATGAGCAGTTAGAAATCTATAGATGATAGAAATTAAAGGAAAATTACAAAGAATTTACACAAAAGAAAAATGATTGGATATATGAAAAACGATAGAGTACAATTTAATAATTAAGAAACAAACAAAAACTAAACGACTAAATAACAAACCAAATGAACAAAAACAAAAAAATAATTTCAAGGAGATTTCACAAGACGATAAAGTGTTTCAGCACATCCATTACTTATGCCAGAGCAGTTCCATTTACAAAACAAAAATTAAGTGGTGTTTCAGACATCCTTTAAAACCTTGTACAGGGAAGCGTTTTTTTGCTAAATGGGAATATGTATTCCAAAGTTTGACACCCATGTAAGTGTTATTTTTGCAAAGTTCCTCCAACTGGGGAGCCGTGAGGCCCTTACATTCCTTTTTCTGGTCGTTTTGCTGTAACGCGTCTTCCAGTGAAGTGTAGGGTGACAATCCATCATGACGATGTTTACGTCAGAAACCACAGGGCGACGGATAAGGCATAGCTGAGGTGACGGTTGACTTAAATTATTTCTTTAATTTTTCTATCCAGTTCTGTGATTTATAAAGCTTATAATGATGATAATGAAATACAATCTGTGTCCCACTGAGGACTAGGGCTGGGCGATATGGACCAAAAGTCATATCTCGATATTTTCTAGCTGAATGGCGATACTCGATATATATCTATATTTTTTCTGTGCCATAATTGGGGCATTATAGCATAGCATCTCTGTTAGCTTCATTTTTTTCTGAGGCAAACCCTTAAAAAAACAGTCAGTTTTAATACAAAGCCTCGTGCCAAATGTCACACAGGTACCTTTATTAACAGAGGTCTGCACAATATCAAAATGTATAAAACAAATGAAATAAAAATAAACTGCCTGCATATATAGAATAAAAATGCTTCTTGAATAAAATAAAACAAATATCCCTTTCCTGCATAACAATTAAATTAAAATACACTGTGCAATTAATACAATGTAGACAGTAACAGGCAGACTTTTCCACTGAGGTTGACAGTTGTGCAAATAACAAAACATTTGTGCAAATCTCAAATATAACATTCAAGTCAATTTGTCACAAAATAAGCTATATCAAAATCATAAAAGAAAAAAAAAGCTATATCGATATAAACGATATTGTCTCGTACCATATCGCGTTTGAAAATATCTCGATATATCGCCCAGCCCTACTGAGCACCCTCAGTATTTTATTGCACCATTAGCAGTGACAATGACAGGTTTAAGGGGATCTTTGCTGTTACTGCTTGTTGGGCTGGGTTTCCTGGACGTACCATGATATAATGAACCCGCTGGTTGGTTCAGGATTATACTACAAGATAGGCCTGTGTTGAGGGGGGGGGGGGGTAATTTTCTTTTAATTTTCTTTTATTTTTTAATGTATTTTTTTTTTTTTTTATCATTACATTACAACTTTTGGTTAATTTTTTGTTTATCCCCAAAAAAGGAATGTTTTGTTGGGCACGAGAATAACTGGTGCCATGTTTTTGTCTTTAAATATGTTTAAAGGTATGAAAACATTAAAGTGTTAGGTTATAATTGCATAAATTGTCTATATTTCATTACTTTATATACTGTCTTGGGGTTACATTTGAAAAAAATGCTAAAAACCAAATTCTAAAAAATGAAAAACCAAAATAGACCAAAAATGGAACAAATAAAAACGGAATGTGGGAAAAATAAAAACGATTTCCTCCGTCTCTGTTTCCTCCCTGGATCTGTTTGATAATTCTGACCCACATGATGTTTCTGAAAGCAGTTCTATCAGCATTCTGGGAGCTGATTGGTCCTTACAGCATCATTAGCTGCAATACTTGCTGTTTAATCTCAATATAATAGTAATATTTTGCATAACTACAGTCATATAATTCATGCAATAGCTCAAAAAACAGTTTTAATAACACTAACACAAATCAATATCGGAATCGAATCAAATCTTGATAATCGATTCTGAATCTTAAGAATCGGGATCAAATCGATTCTTGACATTTGAATCGATCCCCAGCCCTACTACAAGACTAGGTGAGGTTTTAGTGCCAACACAACACTTGAAGGTGTGGTTTTGCTCTCCTGTGTCTCTTCTGCTCCCATAACTTCACTAATATCACATTCTCCTTCCTTCTGTCACCTTCAGGTGGAGCACTGCCTCCTCTCTCCGTACGTTTCCCCCGTAGTGACTCCTTTCCGCCACCTCCTGTTCGGCCGCGGGGCCCACACTCTGGCGTCCATCGCCGCCACCACCGACATGAAGGAGCTCCACACCCAGCTGGCTCTGGCCACCTGGATCGTGCAGGGATGCGCCGACGCCATGGCGACCAACATCTGGGACATCGACAATCTGATCTGAGGCCGGCCACGGAGATGTGGGAGGGTTTGAGTTTGAAAGTAAAATTGTAGCAACATCAGGCCAAGAGCACAAACTAGCGCTCAGGAGGTCCCAGCCTTGAAATCAGGGTTGCATTCAATTTATTTTGGGGTTGGGGGGGGACAGATATACTACTGACGACTCTCTTACTGCTCTACTCGGCACATCTAAGCAGGCAAAGCCTTTTCTGTGACCTCTTCCATCAAAGCACTGAGACCTTAGTTACTTACTTTATCAGCGGCAGTGTTCGCTATAAAGCTGTTTTTATACGACGTTATCGGAAGCAGTGCCTTCCATAATTATGACGGTTATACCGTCGAAAGCTACAGCAGCATCTGCTACGCAATCAGCTCCCCAACTGTTGCTGACTAAATGGCGCCTGGAGGCATTTTAACTGCTAAAATAAAAATAAATGAAGAAAAAAAAAATAAAAAAATGGGGAAAACTGTTTAAATTTCACACAGAGCCATTTATGTTGCACAGTACGTATATTTTGGATCGCTTACTGATATGTTATCGGGAGCAGAGCCTTCCATAATTAAACCCATTATCGGGAGCAGAGCCTCCCATAATGATGCACGGTGACGGTAGTTTTTGCCTACCTTTTTTTTTGTTTTTCTTGCGGTGGTGTTTGTTAGTTTTTTTTCTACATGTGTATTTATCGAGAGCAGCGTCTCTCATATTTCACTTGAATGGTGGAACGACTTATCGGGGACAGTGTTTCCCAGAGTTTCATACTTGAAATATATGTTTGTTTTTGGGTTTATTTTTGCGTTATTGCGTTGAGCGTCTGCGTGTTTGACGCAGCCTCCTGGACCTCCACCGTCAACACTGCTGATCGTGTTTTTAAAGGAAGAGTAAGGGATTCTACAACATTTCTAACCCAGAACTAGTTACTGACCATTTGCTACGGACGTGACGTCATCCAGAAATCCCTTACCCTGCCTTTAATTCTGGCCAAAATGCCATCAAAGTAGGTCAAGAGTTTGAAGTAGAGGTTGGACACAGTTTAATCTCTCAAATTTAACCATCAGGAAAAGGGCAAAGCTGTTATTTGTACTGTAAAATCAATAATTTAGTCTGTATGGCACACGTGTTAAAACTGATGGCTTTCAATGTGACTGACATTTCTAGAGGACATTATCTCCACCTCATCGTAATTAAGATCTTATCGCTTTTTCTTCAGTTTCTTTTCACATTTGCGTACGTTGCAGAATGAATCTTTGTTTCCTTACCGCATGGTTTTAATTTCACTGAGAATAGTGTTAGATTGTGATGCTTGCAAATTGGTGTTGAATCTGCTTTATTGTACTTCAACTGTCATTTCTGGATCCATCATCAATATTTAATTTTTGAGCTCATTCTGAACTAATGTGAGGAAAGAAAACTTCAAGGAGAGGGGGAGAGAACTTGAAATTAAAGTTGGAATTTAAGTTTTGTGTTTATGAAAAACAAAAAATGCATTTAACATTCATTATAATTTGTCCTTCCACCTCCTGAATAAATACAATCCAGTTCAGATTTGGCTTTAGATTTTACATCTGTTCTCATCAAGTTTAAGTGCACTATATTCATAATGTTTCATGACAAATGAGTCTCAACCTGGTTTCCTCTTGTTTTTGTCACCGAGTTAAAAGCCGCGCATGCTGCCTAACTACGTCACTTCACAAACCAGAACTCTGCATGCATTTCCTCCTTACTGCATGTTACCTGAGCTCATACTCGTGTCCAAACTGCTGTTTAGTACATTTTATTTCACGTTTTAGTACTATAACGGTGTATTTCCATGAATTGTATTTATTCGGTCTTGACATTGGATTATGTGTTTTAAAATGGCTTGAAATTTCAGAATTGAGTTCCGTTTCCATCATCCGTTACAACAAATACTTTTTCTCCAGGTTTTGAGCCAGAAACTTGTGTTTAGGAAATGTATTTCACCTCACTGTTGTGCAGACTGCCTTTCTGTGTTTCAAAAGTTAAAGTATGTTATTTCTAAATTCAGCAGAACGTGTAATAAACCCTCTAGCTTTCCATCTGGTATGTCTGCCTGGCATTTTTTACAACAGCAAAAACAAGAACTCAAAGTTCATTTGATCTGATGTTATTAAGCAAAGCGAACTTCATCCTGCAAGGCAAGTTTATTTGTATAGCACAATTCAACACAAGGTAATTTAGAATTTTTAGAATTTATTGAAAGATAGCCCCTTGAGATGTAACATCTCATTTTCAAGGGGGTCCCATAAAACACCATAAGTCTAGTTACAAAGTAGGCTAATTAAATAACCTAAACAATGAGATAAATATAACATAACAGAGAGGAAAAAAAAAAATAATAAATAGAAAAAGGACACAAAAAAATACATAAATTAAAAACAGGCAATTTGTTTTAAGTTGAGAATATAATGACAACTTAAAACAATGAAAAGAGGTAATAGAATGCGAAAAGAGGGGAAGATTATTGCAATCTGATGGAGCTTTAAAAATAAAATCTTTTCCCAACCTCTTTTAAAATTCTCGGAACAAAGAAAAACAAAATTCGTATGTCTGAGTGAGTATGGAGAGTTATATAGAATCATGAGTTCTTTTAAATATGGAGGACAGTGAAAATAAACACGTTTAAAAAGGAACTGAAGCCAGTGAAATTGCCGTCTAGATTTGGGTTGCAACCAGTTTAATGAATCAAACATAAAAAAAAAGAATTCAAGCTGCTTTACATCATCATTAAAAGCAGCAAGACACAATTAAAAAGTAGTAAATGATAAGAAAAGAGGTAAAATAATGGTGTTTGTAGGGACTATGTTTTGCAAAACAAACTGCTGCATCAAAAAAGGAAACAAAATACACCCTGACATAAAGCAGGAGGTTATGATTGATTTTTAAAATCACTTCAGGTGTCAAGTCTGAGCAAAGCATAATTTGGTTTTACATTCAGTTCTGTTTACTGATAATTCTGTACAATTTGTAAACTTTTTGACAATTTAACTATAGTACCAAACTCATAGGTGTCAAGTAACGAAGTACAAATACTTCGTTACCTTACTTAAGTAGAAATTTTGGTTATCTAAACTTCACTGGAGTAATTATTTTTCAGATGACTTTACTTTTACTCCTTACATTTTAAAAACAGCCTTGTTACTCATTTCATTTCACAATTTCATTTTGGCCTTTAAAAAAAAAACTATCCAGTTAAATTGCTCCATCCGGATAGAGTGAATTTGGTTGTGGTTGTTTCAGATGTTCTTGTCCAGTTTTGTTCTTACATCCGTTCCCTCAGATTCCTGCAACTAAACTTGGATGTACATTCCAATAAAGGTTAGGATAAATGATAACATGCCTCTGAAGTTTGACTTTTTGCACCATTACAATACTTATAGGCAACTAGTCATCATATCTCCTGCTCTCTGAAACACATGTTAATGCTCAATAGTACACATATATGGTTCTTTAATATATTTGCATTATACTAAGATGCATTCATTTTCAATGGCCTTTGTCCTTGATGGCTTTTTTCCCCCTTACATTACTTTTACTTTTATACTTTAAGTAGTTTTGAAACCAGTACTTTTATACTTTTACTTGATTAAAAAACTTGAGTTGATACTTCAACTTCTATTAGTATTTTTAAACTCCTAGTATCGATACTTCTACCTGAGTAATGAATGTGAATACTTTTGACACCTCTGCCCAAACTAAAGCATTTATTTTCTTTTAGACTTGAACGCCACAGGAAAATTGATTTAAAAAAAAAAAAAAAGCTTTTATTTTGAAACATGAACCCAAATTAACTCCCGAGCGCGGCTTTTATTGTGGTACTTCCGCCAATCGAGGGCAGCGCGTCCACGCCTCTAGGCTGATTTATGGTTCTGCGTTACACCAACGCAGAGCCTACGCCGTAGGGTACGCGGCGACGCGCACCGTACGGCGTAGGCCCTGCGTCGATTTAACGCGGACCATAAATCAGGCTTCTGACGTAGGCAACGCTGGAATCCCTGCATGCACACTGCGCATAGCTGGGAATAACGGACTTTATAATTTCACCGACCTGCGTTTGAATTTAATGGAACCCTTTAATTTAACGGAGCTGCAGAATTGAGCGGTTTGACCAGAAGGAGCTTGGCTGAAGAGAGACTGCAGACTGACCGCAGGAGAGACAGGTTCCCCCAACAAAGCCCTAGGTTAAGGTTTGTACGTGTTTTCTCTGTTTTATCCAACATGTTGCACCAAAAAAAACAAAAACAAAGCCACATGTTTAATATAATGCAAGCAAACGGTCGACAGTTGAAGCTGCATGCAAAAAACTGACACAGGAGAGATAATCAGCTTGGTGGCTTTAACCATCCTGAAACATTACTGTCACATCCTACAAATAAAAGCTGTGCAAAATGCACTAAAAACAAAGGCTTGATTTGTTTTTTTAAAGCATATTGATGCAGGTGTCTCCATCAGAGCAGCAGATGAGTGAGTCCATGACTGCAGGTGTTCTGCCAATTTCTGCAACCTGCCGAGAATTGATACTTTGTGGTTCTGCGCATGCGCACAGTCGATTTTCAAAGTTTGATTGCCACGCCCATCATTTCTGGCACCATGTAAAATTGATAATATGGGATGTTGAGTATTTGATCCTTCAAAATACACTACCCATGACATGAATTGCATTATACTTTGTGAACATTATACGATAAAGAGAAAAAAAAACCCAATTCTAGTGCTTTAGTCATTCGCCTTTATTTAACCAGGTAAATATTAACAATATTGACATCTGATTGGTCAAATATTGACCAATCAGAAGAAGAGGCGGGGCTATTTTGCACCAATTATGTTCAAGGACTCATTTATAACACATTTATTACATGTTTATAACACAAAGGGGGGGTAGGTGCAGTTATTTACTAATTTATTACATGTTTATAACACATTTATTACATATTTATAACACAAAGGGAGTAGGTTCAGTTATTTACTAATTTATTACATGTTTATAACACAATACAATAAAAGTACATACTTGCTGATCCCAGGTGTTATAAGTTGTTTTGAAGTCATGTTGGTGCTTTTGAATGGTTCCTCTTGGACATTCCCATTTAAGTCATCACCTAAAGCCGCGTTGGCATTGGTTTGGTTCATTCTGTACGTTTTATGGTTCAATTTCAGAAGTCCAGGATTGAATGGTCCCCAATTATATTTTTTTTAAACAGAGTCTACAATGAAACACTGTCATAATGATCAATTAGCATTTCTAGAGATGAGAATTTGTACGTGAAATGTTGGCCGTTGAGCCTTTAAGGCAAGGGTCTCAAACTCCCGGCCCGCGGGCCGTTTGCGGCCCGCGCTGCCCCTCCCCCCGGCCCGCACCCAATGTCAAAAATGTAATGTAATCTGGCCCGTAAAACTATTTTTTCCATTTACCTTTTTTTTTTTTTTATAGTTGTTTCATACCAAATTAAATTACCTTCTTCGTATAAAATTGAAATAAAAACACGTTTTTTTTTTAAAAATGTAGGCCTACAGAATAAATTATTTAAGGATGCTATGACCTAGAGTCCGACAACTCCACTCAGTGCATCACTTCCACTGCCGTGGTCCGCGAGACTCGCTGAACACTGCAAAGCAGCATCCCGAGCCCTTGCTCTCTGAAGTCGCCAATGTCTGTGCCTCGCGTCGGGAAGAACTGATGGGCACCTGTGACACATTTGCATTACCCCATGATGTACAGATTGCAACACTCCTGACTCCTAAAATGCGACTGCTACGGATGAAGCCCCCAGATGCACGAGACAACGTGTTTAAATGTATGTGTAAACGCAGATTACAAGGTGCTGATTGGCTTCAGTGTGATGGCGAAACCTATTTAGTCCGTGAACCTTTGTTGGCTCACCAGGTGTGTTTCCGACTGGAGGAAACAGTTTTTGGCCACACGCACGCACGCACGTACGCACGGAATGACATGCCGTACCGGGCTGATGTATGTCTGTAACTGGCAAACTGGACTATGTGAGTGTAAAATAAATGTATATTGTGCATCGCAAAGAAAGTTTAAGTGGACATTCATTCATCATGCACCTGGCATATTAAAAGTAAGCGCATCAAAAAGGTTCTTCCGTTGAAATACACCTCAGTGGCTTAAAGCGTTGGCTTAGCTACAGTATGTTTTATAAAAACAGAAAATGCATGAGCCATTTTATGAATCCATATTTATTTATATATATATATATATATATATATATATATATATATATATATATATATATATATATATATATATATATATATATATATATATATATATATATATATATATACATATATATATATATATCAATATAATACTAAAAAGCAAAGCACAGACCGATTCGCAGACTGGGAAGACTACGCGTCCTTTGCTTCAGCGCAAAAACCGGTTGATGATGAAATGTCTGAATATCTCAGCTCCCGGCTCTCTGATAACCCAGACCCAGACATTGTGCTTTAATGGTGGGAGTTCAACAAAGAGCGCTTCCCTGCGCTCTCAAAGCTGGCGCGTTTCATTTTTAGTGTCCCCGTATCCAGTGCGCCTTCAGAGAGGGCGTTTAGTGTCTGTGGGCGCACAACTTGGAGGAGAGACGCACGGGATTGGGACCTCAGTCGGTCAGCAACATTCTCTTCCTCCACAGTAATGTGGCCAAGTGATTAATCTTTTAAATTATTCGTTTCATTCGTTAACATTGTTTATTTTATTTTTATTTATTTTATTGTCATTTATTTAGCTATTAGTGTTACATTTCGAACCACTCACAGCTGTTGTTGCCATTTGTTAATTAGGTTATAGGTTCTAAAGAGGCGTTGCTGAATATTTTCATTCTTATTTTTAGTTTTTCAAACAGAATACCTGCGACATTAATATCAGCAGTTTTTCATGTTGTTTATTTGACATTTGTATGTGCCGTGTGATGGTGCAAAGTTTTGGATAAAAACGAAGTCATGTTTAAATGTATTGTGTTGTGTGTTTCTCACTATCATGTTTCTTATTCAGGTCTCTCTTAGAAAAGAGACCGTACCGGCCTCAATTGATGCGTGCGCGAAAGGTTATCCATCAAGCTCCACAATGATGATCATGTTAACATTAAATCAGATAGCCTATATTTGTCCGGGACATTTCTCTGTGGGACGGGAGAAGACAAAAAATCCAGGCACCTCTATTATTGTGGGGGCACGAATTCTCCGAGTTTTGCGTGACGGTGTAACACGCACGTTGCAGGTGCGGGCTGTAGGCTGCTTTATGGTTCCGCGTTACACCAACGCAGAGCTAACGGCAGCGTACGGTGCGCGTCGCCGCGTAACGTACGCCGTAGGCTCTGCGTCGATTTAACGCGGAACCATAAATCCGGCTTAATGGTCAGAGAAGCGCGCCGCGGGATGAAAAAAAAAAAAGGTCCCGCGCAGGGCTCTACGGGTCACTCTACGGGTCAAAGGTTATGTCAAAGGTCGGGCGTGCAGGTGTTGATGTAGAGAGCGGGATTTTGTGTCTGTTAACTGCTGCTAACAACAAGGATGTCTTTTTCAAAAGCAAAAAGGAAAGTGGATGATGAACACAGACAGTTTCAAGAGAGATGGACATTGCAGTATTTTTTTGTGGAGTTCAGTGGAAATGCGACCTGTCTTATATGCAAGGAAAAAGTCGCTGTTCTTAAAGAATATAATCTCAAACGCCACTACTCGACCAGACACGGAGAACAGTATGAGAAGTACCAGGGAGATGAGAGGAATCAACGAGCTATGCAGCTACAGAGAGGGCTGTCATCTCAGCAAAATCTGTTCCATAAAGCCAAGAAGGAAGCTGATTCTGCTGTTGAAGCCAGTTATGTGGTGAGTGAATTAATTGCCAAATCCGGAAAACCATTCACCGAAGGACAGTTTTTGAAGGACTGCATGTTGAAAGTTGCTAATGTCCTGTGTCCGGAAAAGACGAGCTTGTTTAGCAATATTTCTCTGTCGGCAAACACCGTTGCAGAGCGGATCAGCGAGTTGTCAAGTGACATCTACCAGCAGTTACGCAGAAAAGCTAGCGCTTTCACTGCATACTCCGTGGCGCTTGATGAAAGCACAGATAAAACCGACACTGCTCAACTAGCCATTTTCATCAGGGGGATAAATGAACAATTTGAAGTGACAGAAGAGTTACTGAGTGTGTCTCCAATGCACGGACGGACTACAGCCAAAGACATCTTTCAGACTCTGTGTGACGCGATGGAACGCGCTGGGTTGCCATGGAAGCGACTGGTGGGCGTGACCACTGACGGGGCCCCTTCAATGACAGGTCAAAAAAACGGACTGGTAGCGCTGGTGCAGAGGAAGTTAGCGGAGGAAAATGCAGATCCAGCAATTGTTTTGCACTGCATCATTCACCAACAGACGCTGTGCAGCAAATGCCTCAAATATGAACATGTCATGTCCGTTGTCCTGAAATGTATTAATTACATTAGGTCCAGGAGCTTACAGCACCGCCAGTTTCAGGCCTTTTTAGAGGAAATTGAGGCAGCATGGTGATGTGCTTTATTTTACTGAGGTGCGCTGGCTTAGCAGAGGAAATGTGCTCAAAAGATTTTTTGAGTTAAGATCAGAGGTGAAGAGGTTCCTGGATGATGGCAGAATGGATGTCCCTGAATTAGATGATCCAAAATGGGTCATGGACCTTGCATTCCTAGTGGACATCACACGTGAGCTGAACATCCTTAACCTGAAGCTGCAGGGTCCTGGTCAGCTTGTCACAGCAGCTTATGAAGGTGTAAAAGCCTTCACCACAAAGCTGAAACTATGGAAAACTCAGCTTCCTGCGAAAAACCTCAGTCATTTCAACACATGCAGATGTCTTGTGGAGGAGGGTGCAGCATTCAGTGGTGATGAATATGCTTCTGCAATTGAAAGCCTACTGCAGGAATTTGACCTGCGCTTTGCCGACTTTAAGGCACATTGTGACACTTTCCAGCTGTTTGCAGACCCCTTCTCAGCTGATGTGGAGAGTGTCCCCAGTGTGTTGCAAATGGAAGTGATTGATTTACAGTGCAACGGTGCACTGAAAAATAAATTCAGAGATGCACAGGGAGAAGCAGACAAGACTGGACAATTTCTGAGGGAATTAGGTCCATCCTTCCCAGAGCTGTCCAAAGTATTCAGTCGGGTTTTATGTCTTTTTGGGAGCACATATGTGTGTGAGAAACTTTTCTCAACTATGAACTATAATAAGTGCAAGTACAGGTCCAGGCTTAGTAATGCCCATCTTGAAGCTGTACTCAGGGTTTCAACTGCGACCTCCATAAGGGCAAATGTAGCTCATCTGTGTGAGCAGAAGCGCTGTGTAGTGTCTGGCAAAAAATAGAAAAGAGGTACAAATGTGACTGCATTTCTTAGTTGATTGTTCGGTTTCAGTAAGGTGTGCAAGATAATTCAAAGTAAGGGAAAATTATTTTGTTGTGTTCAAAAACCTGTTAAAAATTGTTGTGTTAAAAAACCTGTTAAAAAATTATATAATTGTATTTTGCTGTTCAGTATGTCATGTAAAAAGTTGTTGAAGTTGTTCATGTCGAAAAAGAAGTAAAAATTTCAGACGCATTGCACTTTCTTGTCATCTTGTTTCTTGTGAACGCTGAAGTGGCCCTCTTATGAGATGACAATACTTGCAGTGGCCCCAAGGCAATTTGAGGTTGAGACCCCTGCTTTAAGGTGTTTAAATATCATTAACCCATGACTTTGAAACAATTGGACAAATATAAATTGTCTTGATGGCGTCTGGAGGTGATGGAGAGCAGATTTTATGAAACTAACTGCTTTCTCATCCAGGCTTTGGTGAAATAGTGACTAAAAAACAGAGGGAAAAGAAGAGTGTAAGCCACTCGATAAATACACAAAATATAGAATCAGATGAAGTAAGAAGAATTTTACATCAAATTTAAATCCTGTTATATCCTAAATTTGAAATTATGGAGCCATGTATTTGGTTTCAGATTTGGTCCATTCTGTCCCAAAGTCATAGTTTTGAGGTGCAAAACCTGATTGGCTGTGAAGCAGCGAACTTCTGCTTGCAAATGAAGTCTTGTATAAGTATATAAAATTTCAGATTTCTGTCACAACTGGTTCATGAGACGTTGGCATTTGCGAGTTGTAGCCAAAGATCGAATCTGTTGCCGTACGGAGAACGTGGTACTGATTGTCGCCATCTAACTTTTACAACCAAAACTTTAAAAATGGATTGTATGATGAAAATTCTCTTAACTACTTTTCATCGGCATGATCAGGGGATGGTGTATCCTAAATTTAGAAAACAATACCATCAGTTTTCTCAACGATAGTGGGGACAGGTTGGATGTATTGGGATTGTGGATTTTTAACTCATACAGTTCTCCAAAATATTATCCAAAATGTAAAGCCTGAAAGTAAACACAAGGATATAAGCCAAACTTAAGGTGATGTGTTCAGTATCCTCTTCGTTTGAACGCCGTTGGGATGGAGAAGTTCAGCGGATTCAGTGTCAGGATCATCTCCAACATCTCAGTAGACGATACTGAAACCTGCTTTTTTTTTTTTTAATCTGTTCCTCTTTTTAAATAAGTGCACACCTTTGTGCTTCCATTTAAATTAAAATTAAAATCAAACAAAAAAATGAAGCAACACTCATCCCTGGACAACTATTATGGACTTGACTTGGACTCTCTCTCAGTGACGCTGCTCTAGGGCTGGGCGATATATCGAGATTTTAATATATATCGATATATTTTCAAACTCGATATGGTACGAGACTATATTGTTTATATCGATTAAAAATTTTTTATTTTTTTTTATGATTTTGATATAGCTTATTTTGTGACAAATTGACTTGAATGTTTTATTTGAGATTTAGACAAATGTTTTGTTATTTGCACAACTGTCAACCTCAGTGGAAAAGTCTGCCTGTTACTGTCTACATTGTATTAATTGCACAGTGTATTTTAATTTAATTGTTATGCAGGAAAGGGATATTTGTTTTATTTTATTCAAGAAGCATTTTTATTCTATATATGCAGGCAGTTTATTTTTATTTCATTTGTTTTATACATGTTGATATTGTGCAGACCTCTGTTAATAAAGGAACCTGTGTGACATTTGGCACGAGGCTTTGTATTAAAACTGACTGTTTTTTTAAGGGTTTGATCAGAAAAAATGAAGCTAACAGAGATGCTATGCTATAATGCTTTGGGGGAAACCCCAATTATGGCACAGAAAAAATATCGATATATATCGAGTATCGCCATTTAGCTAGAAAATATCGAGATATGACTTTTGGTCCATATCGCCCAGCCCTACGCTGCTCCAGGGTATTTGTCCCAACTCCACGTGGAAGGAGATGAAATGATTTAGTTGGGGAAGTTTAAATGTGTGCCGTGCTGCTCTCTTGCAGGTGCGGCGCTCCTGCATCCATGGCTGCGTGCAGGTGACCTCCGGAGAACTCCAGCTGATCCAGCAGAAGATCTCTGCAAGGCAAGAACACGGCTGCATGGCCAAAACAATCTCTCCATCTTTTAAATATTATAATTTATGCACTGGGTTGTTTTCCTGGTCCTGGGTGTACGTTAACTTTTATTGTTTGCAGGAGTTGTTCTTTGGAGCCCGATGGTTTTGTAGTTCAAGATTAACATTTGAGTGAGAGGAAAAGAGATGAATGTGTGTGATTGTTTTATTATAAAAATTGCCACGGTGGCTTAGCGGTTAGCACTGTTGCCTCACAGAAAGAAGGTTCCTGGTTTGACTCCCTGGCCCTGGTAGGTGTGAGTGAGTGTGCGTGTGCGTGGTTGTTTGTCTGTATATGTGGCTCTGTGATACACTGGCGACCTGTCAAGGCCAAACTTCCATGTTTTTCATCCGGAGCTGCTTTTATATAAAACTCCTGGAATATGGAATGAAAATAATGTCATGGAGCTTTTTTTAGGTGCACCAAACACCAACTCCAGGAACTTACACTACACACAGGTTTACAAAACCTCCCCATCCATGCTGCTTGCTTGGGTCAGTCGTAATACCAAGGCTGCGTCCGGAATCCCATCCTTACACCCTAATGAGTAGCAAAAACAGTATGTGAGATTTTTTAGTGCGTCCGAAACATTAGTTCGTACTCAATAGTATGTACTATCCATACTCATTCCAGAGAAAATTATTAGTGTGGATTGCTGGACACTAGATAAGCAGAAACTTCCCACAATGCATGCAGTGGTGTTTGGTTGCTAAGTGCTGTGCAGATACATATATGTCATAAGTATAATATTAAGTATAATAATATTATTATATAATATTAATATTATAATATTCGTATATAATAATATTATATAATGTCATCTTGTTTGGGCGGAGCGGTGCTGCTGCTGGCGCTGTGACTGGAGTTGTTACCATGGTAACGGCTCCCCCTCCCAACGGCAGGAAGTGCCGTGTGGCTCTGAGTAGTACGTCCCAATTAATGCAGACTACTGATATTTATTCAAAAGTTTGCCGAACTAAAGTATACTTTTTGAGTATATACTGTTTAGTATGGTATTTCGGACGCACCGCAAGTCTTGTGTCTTTCTCCTCATGGCTCTCCTTTGACCCGTCTTTATAAGGCTCCACTTTTTTGTATTATTATTGTAGTATTGTTGAGTTTCCCCTTTTTTTTCTTCTATATGTTCTCCCGAGAACTCCTCCAAACAAACTTCACGTGTTCAGTCTTCTTATGGAGCCGTCATGGTGTTGAACATTTAAGCCTGATTTATGGTTCTGCGTTAAACCAACGCAGAGCATACGCTGTTGCCGTGACGAAGTCGTGAAACCTTCGGACTTCTCCGTCACTCCATTTCGCCGCGGTGCAACACCCCCTCAGAGCGCTAGTTGATACTTTGTTTAGCTTCCTGCTTTTCCGGTCACAGAATCAAAGAGATAAGGACAACTATTGTGCAAAAAACCAAAACAATCAAAAAAAAAAAAAATCACACACACACGAAGAAAAGAGCGCTGAAAGTTCACGACTGCTTCACGAACCGGAACCGGAAACTCTGCGTTGATTTAACGCAGAACCATAATTCAGCCTTTAGCCTGTTCAGCGTGGGTGTCTTTCTGTATTTCTCTCAGGGTTGAAGTCTCCACCTTTGGGGCGTAGATTTGCTGGGATGTCCGTCTCTGGGGGGATTGGCAGCAGTCTTGAATACTTGTGAATAATCTTTGTCACTTCTGTTAAACTCTAAATAATTTGGAAATTGTATAATCCCCCTTTCCAGACTGATGTGAATTAACAGTTGCTTCTCTAAGCAAAGGTTGCAAAAGGGAGCAAAGGTTGAAAGATCAATTCCTGCAAAAATGGCATAGTGAACTCTATAGGATGACATCATGTGATATTTATGTAGAGATTAAGCAAGAGTTTAACCTAGAACAGTATTTATTATGTCAAAATCTAAAGTATAGACAGGCCATTTGTAATTTTAGGATGAATAACAGCATAATACCAAAAGTCAGAGATTCTGTAACCTCTGTAATGTCAACCGTATTGGAGATGAGTTTCATATTTTGTTTGAATGTAAAAATGTAAATATAATGAATCTCAGACAAAAATACTTACCAAAGTATTATACAAACCGACCATCTATGTTTAAATTGATTTTGTTACTTCAATCTAATAAGTTAGATGTTATTTATAAATTAGGCGCCTTTTTGAAGAATGTCCTTTCTCTGTTTAAATGATTTTTATTTATTTTTTCTTTGCCAAATTGAGTATTTTAGTTGAACATGTACAGCCTGCCACTTGCTACAAATTTAAAATGGTTTGTGTTTTTGTGCTCGATACCATGTGATCATGGTCGTGAGTTAAAATAAATGATTGATTGATTGATTGATTGATTAAGACCAATACTTGAATTAACATCCATGTGAATGCTTGAGAACAGAAAACAGCCAAAACATCTGCTTTCATCCAGCTGCTGCTGCTGCTGACGCTGATTTGTTCATTAAGAGCTGGTTTGTAGCAACATCTGGCTGCACCGCACTCTCCAATCTCTGCAAGAAGTGAGGGAGTAACTAGTATTGCCTTCAGGAGTTTTTGTTTTCCTGGCTTCATTTTTGTTGATAATTACAATGGCATATGGGAAACAAGCTGACATTGTTTTTACCTAATTTAAATTATTTTAGTTGTTTATACACATGCACAAAAAAGGTATGTAAGTATGTTCTTGGTGTTCCCTTGGAAGAGCTGGAGGCGATGGCCGGGTAGAGGAAGTTTGGGCCTCTCTGGTCCCTCTGCTGTCTGTATGATCTGATTCCAGATACGCTGAAGTCAATAGATAGATAACTTTAACACCAAAATTGATATTAAAACACATTTCCGTATTGCATTATTACGATACTTTGACTTGATAGAATTAGTGTCAAAGGCAGAGCAGCTGGATCTGGTGAAAAATGGGGGAAAAATAAATCCTGCAGCCGTAATCTCAGGTACGTGATCGTGCCGCAAAAGAGCAGCGAGGCAGTCGCGTTCACACCACTTCACTTTTTTAGGTCAGTGAAAGGAAGCTAAATTTAGCTGCAGTATTTTAGAGCATCGCCCTCAATAAAGTCCCTGCAGCACAGACAAAAAGCGGAGATTTCATTCTCATTTCAGCCACCAGTGAGCACATGCACACTCGTACACGGAGACACACATGAAAGCACAGACTTGTAGCTCGTGTACTGATACCCTGCAGTTCACGCCCCAGTTAACTGCCTGCGCTGTTACATGCTGCTCATTGTAATCCTACTACTACTACTCAGAATATCAAAATACAGTCTTACACACAATCAGACAGATAAGAAATTAATACCATTGCAGAGTAAGAGTTATTCTTGATGTAACTTGACAGTCTGATTCCTCTCTCCATATCCTGGAGCTGAAGCATTTTGCCACTTAAACAGAATAAAAACTGACCAGAAGAGTTGAAAAGCCCCAGTTATAGCCATTTTGGCACATTTTAGCATATTAAGACATAAATGCCTAAATGTGCCTAAATGTTTCAGATACTATTCTGTTTAGGTTGATTTATTTGATATCAGAGGTGGGTAGAGTAGCCAAAAACTGTACTCAAGTAAAAGTACTGTTAATTCATAATAATATGACTCAAGTAGAAGTAAAAAGTAGTCATCCAAATAATTACTTGAGTAAAAGTAAAAAAGTACTTGGTGAACTACTCAAGTACTGAGTAACTGTTGAGTAACGTCTGATTCACAACCATTCAAACAGACAAAAGTACAAAATAATCATCTTCAGGCAAATTAAATCAATAAAATAAATCAAATTAATAAAAAATAGCTTAAATTAAAATAATCTTAAAGTAAATTCAAGTACTTTAATAAATAAAAAAATAAATAAAATAATAACAGAATAAAAAAATAAATTAAGCACAAGTAGCACAAAATTTCCAGCCTTTGTACTTTTCTTTTTTAACCAGGCAGAACTAGAACAAACATGAACTCATAGAAACTCTGTGTGTGTTTGAGTCTGTGTAAATGTGACAAAACATTCAAAAACAAACATTTTTCCCAAAGAATCACTCAGTGATGTCATGAGATTGACCCGTACACGGATAAAAGGGATAAAAGAAAAGTAACAGCTCAACGTAGCCTAATGTAGCGGAGTAAGAGAAACAGTTTCTTCTTCACAAATCTACTCAAGTAAAAGTAAAAAGTATAGTGATTCAAAACTACTCCTGAAAGTACAACATTTCCCAAAACTTACTCAAGTAAATGTAACAGAGTAAATGTAACTGGTTACTACCCACATCTGTTTGATATCTATGACAGTAAAAGTACTAATTCCTTCCAAGTTGAGCTTTTTTGGATTGTTTCTATTAGTTGGCCTCTTCAATATATTAATTAATGTGATGGAAATGTTCAAATGTTCGGTCCCTGTGTGAGGTCATTGTTCAGTCAGACCAGTATTGTGTCTGTCCAGTTTGGGTTCAGCTGTAAATACACAGCAGTGCATGTTACTTTAGGCTCTGTTCTGTAAAACTGCTGTACTGGTGACTTTCTGTGTCACTCCTGCTTTGGAACTTGAGATGTACATTTGGAATCATTCACTAATTGAAGCCACATTGCCAAGTCGAGTGCTCTCACATTCATTCAGTCTTACCCAGGTATTGCAGTTACGGAAGAGTATTAGGGCCAGGCAGGAGAAAAATAAAAATAATATTTTAGAGGAGGAAAATTTTCTTTTCATTATGCACTTCGAGAAAAAAGTTGAAATGTCGAGAAAAAAGTTGAAATGTCGAGATTAATGTTGAAGTACAATTTCGTAAAAAAAGTCGAAATGTTGAGAAAAAAGTCGATATGTCGAGAATAATGTTGAAGTACAATTTCGAGAAAAAAGTTGAAATGTCAAGAATAATGGTGAAGTACTATTTCGACATTATTCACGAAATTTCGACTTTATTCACGAAATTTCGTCTTTATTCTTGAAATTGTATTTCAATATTAATATCGAAATTTCGACTTTATTCACGAAATTTCGACTTTATTCTTGAAATTGTATTTCAACATTAATCTAGAAATTTCGATTTTATTCACCAAATTTTGACTTTTTTCTGGACATTTCGACTTTTTTCTTGAAATGTATAATGAAAAAAAAAATCTTCCTCCTCTAAGATATTATTTTTATTTTTCTCCTGCCTGGCCCTAATACTCTTCCGTATGCAGTCACCTTGAGTGGTTAAAATGTGATTATACAGAGGTATTAGATACTGTTTTCCACAACAGCTACCCATTGTGGAATAGTTGGGGTTGTGTGTGTTTGTAACTCAGGATCATTTCAGGCTTTCTTTGGCAAGAATGGTGAAAATGTTGATTGTAGTTTTGTACGTGAATAGGACTTATTATGGAAAAACACCAAAGGTGTGACTGAATTTAGAGTTTAGCTGCAGAAAATGACGTTATTTTTCTTGTTCTTGGGATGTTCTGGTGATCTTTGCACAGCTGCTTTTTGTTGAGACTTACTTTTTGAAATCGATGACAGGTGAGTGTTTGTAACATGCAGCAGCTCTTTCAGTGATCACTCTGACCTCGTTCTGGATTGTATTTTATTTGGTTGTAACTTGTAAACGGTCTTCAGAGGCATAAAACGTTGCTTTTCTCCAGTTCGCTCAATGTGCTACTCGTGTATATCGTATGACGCTTTGTGTGATATCTGTCATCTGTTCCAGGTTGCAATTATTCTTTTAATATGTGGTGTAATATGTGATGTCACGTACAGGACTGTCTCAGAAAATTAGAATATTGTGATAAAGTTCTTTATTTTCTGTAATGCAATTAAAAAAAACAAAAATGTCATACATTCTGGATTCATTACAAATCAACTGAAATATTGCAAGCCTTTTATTATTTTAATATTGCTGATTATGGTTTACAGTTTAAGATTAAGATTCCCAGAATATTCTAATTTTTTGAGATGGGATATTTGAGTTTTCTTAAACTGTAAGCCATGATCAGCAATATTAAAATAATAAAAGGCTTGTAATATTTCAGTTGATTTGTAATGAATCCAGAATGTATGACATTTTTGCTTTTGTAATTGCATTACAGAAAATCACAATATTCTAATTTTCTGAGACAGTCCTGTATATAGAAAAATATGTTTTTGCATTATTTTCGAGTAGTTCAGTTTCATAAAGTGATTAAACATTTCTATTTGAATGTCAGGGTTTTATAATGTTTTGTTTTCATTGAATGTTTTCAGACATTGTTACATTATAATAGGATAAACTCCATCTAGAATCACCATTGCTGCTCCATGCTTTATATTTTCCTGCTCTTTTTATTCTTTTGCGGCAGTTTGTAATGTCAAAAATCAGAGAAAAGCAGCAAATTGTCTTAATAAGATATTTACACAACTATAAATAATGCTGCTCTGACGCATGTGTTTAACTGCAGTTGTGTCTTTTGAAATGGGCCTTGAAATCAGTGCTTGTTTGGGTGGCTGCACCATCTGTGTGTCTGCACCCACCAAACCCATGCAGAGTACTGTCTCCATTAGTGATGCACCGAAATGAAAATCTGTGGCCGAAACCAAAACCGAAAATAATAATAAACACTTGGCCGAATACCGAATAACATACAGAACAATGGTTCTTTGCAGTTTTTCATTTATTTTGCCAATTTTTTCACCATTGCATAAATCAAATAAATGGTTTAGGTATGCTTTTCAAAGAAAAAAATATTTTACAAAATTACAAGGTAGAAATATTTATTGAACAACTGAACATTTCCCAGCATTTTTTAAATATTCCAGCAGACATTATACCAACAAAGCAAAATAACCTAAAATAAATAAATTAGCAAAATAGTTTTTTGGGCCATCTTTGAGTTTACATTAGGCCTATAAATGACTGCTGAAAAATTGTAAATAGGCCTTAAAACAAAAAAAAAATGCATTAAAGTTAATTGTGGAAAAAAAGTGAAAAAGAAGTGGATAAAACAAAATAAAGAAAAAGAAAATCAATCCCATACAAGTATTAATATGGGAAAGGGATTGATTTTCTTTTTCTTTATTTAGTTTTATCCACTTCTTTTGCGTCATCTAAACATGCCATTATTAATTGTTCGGTTTATTCCCCACTAATTCCACCAAACACGAAAGTTTTTTTTTTTGCTATTTTCGTCCGAACAATTTCGGTTACCGAACATTCGGTGCATCACTAGTCTCCATGCCCATCCTCTTCCATCCACTGTCGTTTCCATCCGTCCACCTATTTGTATCTCCATCCTCCTCTCTCCTTCCTCCTTCCTCCAAGATCTCGCTGGAGCTCCTGAATTATTTAACAACTGCCAGCGTGCTCAGCTGCTCAGCCCGGAGCAGATGGAGAGAAGAGGAGGAAGTGCTGGAGAGAGAAGGGGATGCATGGAGGGGGGTGTCGGACGCTCGCAGAGAGCCGTGAGTCAGCAGGGAGTGAAAAGAGCAGTGGGAGGGAGGACGGAGTGATTTCATAGATAGCTTTAGGTGATACGGCAGGAGAGAGGAGCATCAACCCCCCCCCCCTCACCGGTGTGTTTGCACACTCCAATCGATTGAACGCAGAAGGTCACGGAGCCGAGGGGAGATTAGCCAACTAGACTCCGAGGCGGGGAAGCACCGGCGGTGTTGCTAACACCTCCTTTGAATATCTTAAGGACAGGAGAGCTGCAGACGAGACGAGAGGAGCCGCTCCAGCATGGGGGAGAGCTACATGTACCAGAAACTCCCCTACGCCCGAGGAGAGGGGGATGACGAAGAGGAGAGGAGCAGGAGTGTCGGGGGGCAAATGGTAAAGTGTGAAGTTGTGGGTGGACGTGCAACATTTCTGTGATTAGTGTGTGTTGGTGCAGTCAGGTGTGCATGTGTTAGGACTCTACTGGTTTAGAATCATTTATTCATTTATGTGGGACTTATGGCTGGGCGATTTTGGACAAAAATAAAATCCTGATTTTTTTTTTTCTGTAAACCCGATTTTCGATTTCGATTTCGATTTTTTTGGTAAAACTACAAAAGACAATGGGATAAATTGTTTCAAATATTTTATCTTTATTTTGAAAGAAAAATAAACAAATGTCCCTATTGGGAATGAAGTGCAACTGAAAGATACTGTAAATCCTCCTTGAGTTTAGTAAAGTGTCAACATTAACAATCTTCTTGACCAAACAAAGTAAAAAATCTATTTTCCGATTTTCCTTTTTTTAACATTGTCTTTATTAATAAATCCGATTTAGATTTAAAATCGATTAATCGCACAGCCCTAGTTTGACTGGAACTGGACATCATCCTTCATCTAAAGCACAGGTACAATCTGGAAGTACAGAAATTGACTTTTATCATCGATTTGGAATATTTTAAATAATCCATTATTTTTATAGAATAAGTCTGGGAAAAATTTTGATAAAATAATCATGTAAAATAAAATAAACAGAATATTAAATTTTTTCCTCTATCAGGTTTCCCTGATCAAGACCAGGAATTTACAGTGACTGAAAATGGCGATGAAATTAAACTATGGTGTAAATCTTTGAGAGGGGATTTTTTTTTTTTTATTGTGCACTTCGATAAAAAAGTCGAAATATCGAGAATAATGTTGAAATACAATTTCGAAAAAAAAGGCGAAATTTCGTGAATAAAGTCGAAATTTCGCCTTTTTCTCAACATATCAACTTTATTCACGAAATTTTGACTTTTTTCTCAACATTTCGACTTTTTTCTCGAAGTGCATAATGAAAAAAAAAATCTTCCTCCTCTAAAATATTATTTTTATTTTTCTCCTGCCTGGCCCTAATACTCTTCCGTAGTAAATCACCCAATTAGTCATAATTGCTCTTTAATTTCTGTCTATTAACCTCTTTGTTTAAGCAACACTTTTTATACAAGTCCTCTGTGCGCCGTGAACAGACCGAAACCTCCACTGATATATTTACTGGATTAAACGATCATAAAGCTGATGATAATCAACCAGAAAGTCGGTACATGAATCTAAGAATTGGGTCATTTTGAGTGAAAAATGTTTTGTTCTGCAAATATCTTTAAAAAAAAAGAAGGATTGTAATTCTCAAAGGGAGAATAGTTATTTAAAACATACATATGAAAGCAAAACCATAGACACTGCAGGCAAAACTGATTGAAATGTTAATTAAATCTTCTTAATTGCTATTGAGATAAATGTTGTGGATGGCACATAATCTGATAACGTGCGTCCCCACAGGTCCACCAGTGTGGAGCGCCAGGAGCTTAGATTGATATTATTATTGATATTATTGACATTATTTACTTTCCATTCTCCTTATCAGGCATATGATCTAGATCACGGGTCGGCAACCCGCGGCTCCAGAGCCGCATACGGCTCTTTAGCGCCGCCCTAGTGGCTCCTGGAGCTTTTTCAAAAATGTTTGACCCTTTTTTTCTCTTTTTTTTTTCCTTTTTCCTTTCCTTTTTAATCTCGACATTGCGACTTTTTTCACGACATTTCGACTTTTTTCTCAAGATTGTACTTCAACATTAATTTTGACATTTCGACTTTTTCTCGAAATTTCGACTTTTTTCTCAAAATTTTGGCTTTTTTCTCGAGATTGTACTTCAACATTGATCTCGACATTTCAAATGTTTTTCTTGAAATTTTGACTTTTTTCTCAACATTAGACTTTTTTTCTCAACATTTGGACTTTTTTCTCGACATTTCGACTTTTTTCTTGACATTTCACCTTTCACCCTTTGTCTTCATTCTAAGGCTTATACAAGACTTTTCATTTTTTGCGGCTCCAGACATATTTGTTTTTTGTGTTTTTGGTCCAATATGGCTCTTTCAACATTTTGGGTTGCCGACCCCTGAACTGGATAAACCCTAAACTTGAGATGCGACTGAACTGCTTCATAACTGTTCACAACAAAAACACATCCTCTACGGAGCATCAAAACCACGATAATAAAGGCAAAACAGGACACTGTATCTTCTTAGAATTGGAAGAAAAAAAGGAAGCAAACAGCAACAACAAAGAACTATTAACCGTGATTATTCATGCAAATAAAACAAAATACACAAAATGAATCTGACATGGATAATTTACCTTTGGAATACATTGTTATGATGCCTTTTGAGGGGAACGCACCACATAAGCTTTATTGGACCGGATCTAACTAAAACAACATCCTCTAAAACATATTTTAGGCTAAATATGATTATTGTAGTTGTTTATAAGTTATCCCTTCAACCTCACCCACTTGTGTAAGAAAGACCAATCTGCAGCCGTAGTAAAGCTGATAAATCAAATACTGGACTGAACCTTAACA
>NC_084608.1:31129283-31134283 GCF_033807715.1 Cololabis saira
CTCTTTTCTTCCTTCCTTCCTTCTTTCCTCCTGCTCTCTCCTTCCTTCCTTCCTTCCTTCCTTCCTTCCTTCCTTGCTTCCTTGCTTCCTTCCTTCCTTCCTTCCTTCCTTCCTTCCTTCCTTCCTTCCTTCCTTCCTTCCTTCCTTCCTTCCTTCCTTCCTTCCTGCAGATGCAGGCTGAAGAGGGCACAGAGTGGCTCCTGGAGCTGCTGACGGACGTGCAGCTGCAGCAATACTTCATCCGGATCCGTGACGACCTCAACGTCACTCGACTCTCGCACTTCGACTACGTCAAGAATGAGGATCTGGAGAAGATCGGCATGGGACGTCCTGGTAGGCCTTCCTAACTCCAGGGACTGCAGAGATGTACTTTCATTCTGTCCACTTGTTCCACCCCGCTATGCTCCGAGCTCTTTGATGGATATTTGAATTCACACGTTGAATTGCAAGTTTATTGATGCCGACTGTAAACAGCAATCTGGGAATATGCTCAAATGTAAATGCAAAAGTTTTCAGTCTGTGTTTTTGTCTGTGTTCAGGTCAGAGGAGGCTCTGGGAGGCGGTTAAGAGAAGAAGAGCCCTCTATAAACGCAAATCATGGATGAGCAAGGTGCAGTAGTGCGACACCCCAGTCCTGCAACATTTGTTTGTTGTAGATTAGTCATTTTCATGATAGAAAATTTCTGCACAAGTTCATATTTCACTTCAGAATTCTGTCTCTATAAATATCTGAGGGAAATATGTGCAAATTAAATTTTAAGACGGATTCTGAACTTCAGTTGGGAAATATAAGTTAACGTTTACATTCTTGATTTGATTATTATCAGAAAACGAACCATGAGCTACGTTTGTCTGACATGACCTGTCCACTTCTTGACTGTAAAGTTTATTAGTGGAATTTAACTCTAATGTTAAGTTTTCATTATAAATTACAGTCGGCTGATGAACTGATTATTATTACTGATTATTAACGGATCTGTTTGGATCCAGAGTTTGGTTCATCCCTCCTGTCTGTCGTCCGTGGATATAAATAGCCTCTTCTGGGGGAACAAGTGCTTGTTGCTAAGCAGTTGTTCAGATGGAAATGTCAAGGTTTTTCGCACGTTGTTGATGAATTGGTGCATTAATTGGCACGACATGAATGAAATATATTGAAAAGCTCAATTATCTTTATCTCCACACAATTCAGCACTAATAAAAACACGATTATGGCTTTTAGATTGGATTTCTGCCCGTGAATCTTTCTTTTACTACTTGAAAATATGGGACGTACAGTATAGATGAAGTGTTTTTTGGATTTGTGGAAGAAAGAAAAAAATGAGCTTGAAAGAAAGAAAGAAAGAAAGAAAGAAAGAAAGAAAGAAAGAAAGAAATGAGCTTGAAAGAAAGAAAGAAAGAAAGAAAGAAAGAAAGAAAGAAAGAAAGAAAGAAAGAAAGAAAGAAAGAAAGAAATGAGCTTGAAAGAAAGAAAGAAAGAAATGAGCCTGAAAGAAAGAAAGAAAAAAGAAAGAAAGAAAGAAAGAAAGAAATGAGCTTGAAAGAAAGAAAGAAAGAAAGAAAGAAAGAAAGAAAGAAATGAGCTTGAAAGAAAGAAAGAAAGAAAGAAATGAGCCTGAAAGAAAGAAAGAAAAAAGAAAGAAAGAAAGAAAGAAAGAAATGAGCTTGAAAGAAAGAAAGAAAGAAAGAAATGAGCCTGAAAGAAAGAAAGAAAGAAAGAAATGAGCCAGAAAGAAGAAAGAAAGAAAGAAAGAAAGAAATGAGCCTGAAAGAAAGAAATAAAGAAATGAGCCAGAAAGAAAGAAAGAAAGAAAGAAAGAAAGAAAGAAAGAAAGAAAGAAAGAAAGAAAGAAATGAGCCTGAAAGAAAGAAAGAAAGAAATAAATGAGCCTGAAAGAAAGAAAGAAATGAGCCAGAAAGAAGAAAGAAAGAAAGAAAGAAAGAAATGAGCCTGAAAGAAAGAAATAAAGAAATGAGCCAGAAAGAAAGAAAGAAAGAAAGAAAGAAAGAAAGAAAGAAAGAAAGAAAGAAAGAAAGAAAGAAAGAAAGAAAGAAAGAAAGAAAGAAAAATTCCCGTTGATGACGTTTTTGTATTGGTATTTTTTTATCGTTATGGGGATAAATGCCAGAAATGACCGTGATACATTTACGTATACGTACCGCCCATCCCTAGCTGCCACTGGTGTGCTTGTCTGTATATATGTCTATGCTTGTCTGGCCCTGCAGGTGTTTCCGGTGAAGCGGACGGACGCCGACGCCCAGCCGTCCTTCCCCCCGGGAGCGTCCGGAGCAGCCCCGGCCAGCAGCGACCCCGGGGCCTCGCTCACCTGCCTCATCAGGGAGTCGGAGCTGCAGCTGTTCGAGCGGCTCGGAGACGGAACGTTTGGGGTCGTGCGGCGAGGAGAGTGGACCGCGCCAAACGGCCGAGTGGTACGCTTTAAACATTTTACTCGCCCGGCCACTTTTCAGCCAAATGCAAGAAGGTCTCGGGACATCAAGGTCGGCCGTACCTGCTCAAGTTAAAACACCTTCCATCCCTCAAGCACAACGGAGAGGGGGCTGATTTTAGTCACGTCCCACTTTCCTGAGCTCAACGATACAAGTTTACAAACATACTGACATAAATAGAGAACATTTAGTTTGGAAAGAAATCTCCAACAACTTGGGCTGCATGGATTAATTTAAAAGCAGCAGAAACAGGATTTTTGTTTCCGTTTTAGAAACCGTTCAATTTTCAATTAAATTCAATTACATTTTATTTATAGAGAACAGAAGTTGTCTGTCGATCAGGGGTCGGCAACCCGCGGCTCCAGAGCCTCTTTAGTGCCGCCCTAGTGGCTCCTGGAGCTTTTTCAAAAATGTTTGACCTTTTTTTTCCCTTTTTTTTCTTCCTTTTTTTAAAATTTTTCTCTTCTTTTTTTCTTCTTTCTTTTTCTCCTTTTTTCTTCCTTTTTCCTTTCCTTTTTAATCTCGAAATTTTGACTTTTTTCACGACATTTTGACTTTGACTGAAATTTGACTGAAATTGTACTTCAACATTAATCTCGACATTTAGACTTTTTTCTCGAAATTTTGACTTTTTTCTCAACATTTCAACTTTTTTCACGAAGTTTTGACTATTTCCTCGACATTTCGTCATTTTTCTCAACATCTCGACTTTTTTCTCAACATTTCGACTTTTTTCTTGAAACTTCGACATTTTTATCTCAACATTTCAACTTTTTTTTTCGACATTTCGACGTTTTTCTTTCCCCAGTTCTAACTAATATAGAAACATGCAGCATGTGTGGCCTTCATTCTAAGGCTGATACAAGACTTTTCATTTTTTGCGGCTCCAGACATATTTGTTTTTTGGGTTTTTGGTCAAATACGGCTCTTTCAACCTTTTGGGTTGCCGACCTCTGATCTAGATGCTTTCCAGAGACCCAGAACATGACCCCCGAGCAATTATTACATAAACTTAAACAGTAGCAGGTAAAACGCTCCCCTAGTGGGATGAAAACCTTAAGCCAAACAGTAGCAAGGTAAAACTCCCCCTTTAGGAGGGAAGAAACCCGGAGCCCGCTCTCCTCAGTACGTCTGAAGTAACAGCATCCATGCGTGCAACTCAAAACACGAGTTAATGCGAATCATGTCCACGTAGGGAGCCCCTTGCGAGGCGATCACGTTTCTGTTCACAGTTGCAGTTGTTCATGTAACTTTATTTCCTCCCAGCTGTCAGTGGCGGTGAAGTGTCTGAAGGCAGATGTGCTGGACTCAGACAGTCTGGACGACTTCATCAGAGAGGTGAACGCCATGCACTCCCTGAGCCACCAGAACCTCATCCGCTTGTACGGCGTCGTGCTCACGCAGCCCATGAAGATGGTAATCCAGTCTCTCTACTCCGGTACCGGCACTGGCCGCAATAGAAGACGCATTTAAGGGGGGGCTGTTTTTCAAAGAGTTTCTGATGTGTTTTACTTCCACAGAGGAAATCTATTCCAACAAAGGGACAACGTTATCTGTACCTTCTGTTCAATAGACTGACATCTGTGATTCCAGCTCATTATTCCCCAGTCTGTCCACAGTCCTGGTGTTTGTTTGGGTGCAGGTGGCGGAGCTGGCGCCTCTGGGCTCCCTGCTGGATCGTCTCAGGAAGCGCCAGGGTCACATCCTCATCTCTCTGCTGTGCAACTACGCCGTGCAGGTCAGTCCAACTACTAAAACCCACGGGCCTCATTTATAAAGCTTGCGTGCGCACAAAACAGGGCTTGAAAGATGCGCACGCCACCTTCTATGCAAAGGTTGGGATTAAAAAAAAAAACTTAACGGGAAAATTTGCGTATCTCTACGCCAACCCTGACCCTCACGCACAAACATTTTGAAGATATGTCGAACTGGCGACGCAGGCGGTGAGGTGGTGAAATGAAGCCAGATTCATGTCATACTCTTAATAATGTCATCACATACAGACTTATAATATAATAGCACTGATCGTGTCCCTCTGTGTTTGAAGCCCAGCGTCAGTCAGGACTCGGTTCTAGTGCTGCTGCAGCCGCGGTGCAGGACACGCCGGGAACCTCCTCGTCACCCACCGCTTCCAACTGGAGAGTGACTGACACATACCGTATTGGCCCGAATATAAGACGGTGTTTTTTGCATTGAAAAAAGACTGAAAAAGTGTGGTTCGTCTTACATTCGGGGTCTAGACGTTATACCCATTCACACCGCTAGATGGCGCCAGATATCTTTAAAGCGGATGCTGAACTTAGCCAAAGGAACCCCTGGCACGAAGAAAAAAAATAAAAACAGTGGTAAAAAAGAAAAGAGAAGAAAATAAAGAAGAGATAACAGAAAATGGAGAAACGTAGCGACAATCTGAAGAAAAGCTGGGTGAAGATCGGCCAGTTATGATAGAAACTTCAAGATGATGATTTGAATGAGGCAAAATAACAGGCTTTTTCTCTCGAATATATTGTTATAATCATTTGTTTCAGATGTACTGTAATTATTTTCTGTATAAA